>NW_028161537.1:0-228307 GCF_964263955.1 Coregonus lavaretus | reverse complement strand
CTGGTAGAGCACGGCGCTTGTAACGCTAAGGTAGTGGGTTCGATCCCCGGGACCACCCATACACAAAAAAAAATGTATGCACGCATGACTGTAAGTCGCTTTGGATAAAAGCGTCTGCTAAATGGCATATTATTATTATTACTTTGTAGAGCCACCTTTTGCAGCAATTACAGCTGCAAGTCTCTTGGGGTATGTCTCTATAAGCTTGGCACATCTAACCACTGGGATTTTTGACCATTCTTCAAGGCCAAAACTGCTCCAGCTCCTTCAAGTTGGATGGGTTCCGCTGGTGTACAGCAATCTTTAAGTCATACCACAGATTCTCATGTGGATTGAGGTCTAGGCTTTGACTAGGCCATTCCAAGATATTTAAATGTTTTCCCTTAAACGACTCAAGTGTTGCTTTAGCAATATGCTTAGGGTCATTGTCCTGCTGGAAGGTGAACCTCCGTCCCAGTCTCAAATCTCCGGATGACTGAAACAGGTTTCCCTCAAGAATTTCCCTGTATTTAGCGCCATCCATCATTCCTTCAAGTCTGCCCAGTTTCCCAGTCCCTGCCGATGAAAAACATCCCCACAGCATGATGCTGCCACCACCATGCTTCACTGTGGGGATGGTGTTCTCTGGGTGATGAGAGGTGTTGGGTTTGCGCCAGACATAGCGTTTTCCTTGATGGCCAAAAAGCTCAATTTTAGTCTCATCTGACCAGAGTACCTTCTTCCATATGTTTGGGGAATCTCCCACATGCCTTTTGGCGAACACCAAACGTGTTTTCTTATTTTTTTCTATAAGCAATGTCTCTTTTCTGGCCACTCTTCCGTAAAGCCCAGCTCTGTGGAGTGTACGGCTTAAAGGTGGTCCTATGGACAGATACTCCAATCTCCGCTGTGGAGCTTTGCAGCTCCTTCAGGGTTATCTTTGGCCTCTTTGTTGCCTCTCTGATTAATGCCGTGAGGTTTGGTGGGCGGCCCTCTCTTGGACGGTTTGTTGTGGCGCCATGTTCTTTCAATTTTTGTATAATGGATTTAATGGTGCTCCGTGGATGTTCAAAGTTTCTGATATTTTTTTATAACCCAACCCTGATATGTACTTCTCCACAACTTTGTCCCTGACCTGTTTGGAGAGCTCCCTTGGTCTTCATGGTGCTGCTTTCTTGGTGGTGGCCCTTGCTTAGTGGTGTTGCAGACTCTGGGGCCTTTCAGAACAGGTGTATATATACTGAGATCATGTGACAGATCATGTGACACTAGACTGCACACAGGTGGACTTTATTTAACTAATTATGTTACTTCTAAAGGTAATTGTTTGCACCAGATCTTATTTAGGGGCTTCATAGCAAAGGGGGTGAATACATATGCACACACCACTTTTCCGTTATTAATTTTTTTGAATTCTTTGAAACAAGTTTTTTTTTTTCACTTCACCAATTTGGACTATTTTGTGTATGTCCATTACATGAAATCCACATAAAAATCCATTTAAATTACAGGTTGTAATGCAACAAAATAGGAAAAATGCCAAGGGGGTTGAATACTTTTGCAAGGCACTGTATTTCACCTAATGGATACGGGAGTTTATCAAAATTGGAATTGTTTTCAAATTCTTTGTGGGTCTATATAATCTGAGGGAAATGTGTGTCTCTAAAGTGGTCATACATTTGGCAGGAGGTTAGGAAGTGCAGCTCAGTTTCCAGCTCATTTTGTGGGCAGCGTGCACGTGGCCTGTCATCTCTCGAGTGCCAGGTCTGCCTACGGCGGCCTCTCTCAATAGCAAGGCTATGCTCACTGAGTCTGTGCATAGTCAAAGCTTTTAAAATTTTGGGTCAGTCACAGTGGTCAGGTATTCTGCCACTGTGTACTCTCTGTTGAGGGCCAAATAGCATTCCAGTTTGCTCAGTTTTTTGGTTAATTATTTCCAATGTGTCAAGTAATTATCTTTTTGTTTTCTCATGATTTGGTTGGTTCCAATTGTGTTGCTGTCCTGGGGCTCTGTGAGGTCTGTTTGTGTTCATGAACAGAGCCCCAGAACCAGCTGGCTGAGGGGACTCTGCTCTAGGTTCATCTCTTTGAAGGTGAGGGCTTTGTTTTGGAAGGTTTCGGAATCACTTCCTTTTAGGTGGTAGTATAACTTACTGACTCTTTTCTGGATTTTGATAATTAGCAGGTGTCGTCCTAATTCTGCTCTGCATGCATTATTTTGTGTTTTCCATTGAACATAAGGGATGTTTTTGCAGAATTCTGCATGCAGAGTCTAAATTGGCTGTTTGTCCCATTTCGTGAATTCTTGGTTGGTGAGTGGACCCCAGACCTCACAACTATAAAGGGCAATGGGTTCTATAATTGACTCAAGTATTTTTTGCCAGATTGTAATTGGGATGTCGAATTTTATGTTCCTTTTCATGATGTTGAAGGGCCTTCTGGCCTTGTCTCTCAGATCATTCACAGACTTGTGGAAGTTACCTGTGTTGATGTTTAGGCCAAGGTAGGTATAGTTTTGTGTGTGCTCTAGGGCAACAGTGTCTAGATGGAATTTATATTTCTGTTCCTGGCAACTGGACCCTTTTTGGAATACCATTATTTTTGACTTACTGAGATTCACTGTCAGGGCCCAGGTCTGACAGAATCTGTGCAGAAGATCTACATGCTGCTGTAGGCCCTCCTTGGTTGGGGACAAGAGCACCAGATCAGTAAACAGCAGACATTTGACTTCAGAGTCTAGTAGGGTGAGGCCGAGTGCTGCAGACTGTTTTAGTGGCCTCGCTAATACATTGATATAAATATTGAAGAGGGTGGGGCTTAAGCTGCATCTCTGCCTCACCCCTCGACCCTGAGGAAAGAAATGTTTGTGTTTTTTGCCAATTTTAACCATACACTTGTTGTTTGTGTAAATGGATGTTATAATGTCATATGCTGCAGGAGTTGTGACCAGCAGAAGGGGCATAGGCCTGATCTGGGGAGGGCTATATAGGGTGTGGCCAGGGTTTTTTCTCTCTCTCTCTCTCTCTCTCTCTCTCTCTCTCTCTCTCACTCATACACATACACTCCTCTCTCTCTCTCTCTCTCTCTCTCTCTCTCTCTCTCTCTCTCTCTCTCTCTCTCTCTCTCTCTAACAGAGGGTTGTATTTTTATTTTCTGTTAGGGGATGTAACACAGAATTGAGAGTTCATTCGGGAAAGTATTCAGACCCCTTTCCCTTTTCCACATTTTGTTACGTTACAGCCTTATTCTAAAATGGATTAAACAAAAAAATGTCCTCATCAATCTAGACACAATTCCCCACAATGACATAGCAGAAACAGGTTTTTAGAATGTTTTGCAAATTTATAAAAAATGAAAAACTGAAATACCTTCTTTAAATAAGTATTCAGACCCTTTGCTATGACTTGAAATTGAGCTCAGGTGCACCCTGTTTCCATTGATCATCCTTGAAATGTTTTTACAACTTGATTGGAGTCCAATCAATGTGGTAAATTCCATTGATTGGACATGATTTGGAAAGGCACATACCTATCTATGTAATAATAATAATAATAATAATAATAATAATAAAATGCCATTTAGCAGACGCTTTTATTACCCAAAGCGACTTACAGTCATGTGTGCATACATTTTTACGCATGGGTGGTCCCTGGGATCGAACCCACTACCCTGGCGTTACAAGCGCCATGCTCTACCAATTGAGCTACAGAGGACCACAGTTGTAAGGTCCCACGGTTGACAGTGCATGTCAGAGCAAAAACCAAGCCATGAGGTTGAAGGAAATGTCCGTAAAGCTCCGAGACAGGATTGTGTCAAGGCAGGATTGTGTCCCTTTGGCTGTTGTGGCCTGCCGCAGCCGGCGTCTCAGCAGCCCTCTTCTGAGGTGAGTTCTGTGGCTCTGGCCTCGCAATCAGCTTCGAGACACGGCAGAGGCCAGATCATTCCGGCTATTTTGATAGGGAGTTCGCATATATCTGTACCTGGGGCAAAGACTTTGTGTTTTCCTGGGGCAAAAGTTCAGGATATCACCAGGTTACTTCCGGAGGCTGTGCGTCAGTCACCGGGGGCTGATACTGTCATGGTTCATGTGGGGTCGAATGACATTCTGAAGGGCAGCTCAGAACAGCTGAAGATGGATTTTAAAGAACTGATTGGGTCACTACTTCACACCAACAAAAGCCCCATAATATCTGGCCCTCTGCCCTCCCTAAATCGTGGCATTGAACGGTTCAGCAGACTTTTAGCCCTCCATAACTGGCTATGAGACTATTGCATCTCTGTGGGAGTAACATTTATTGACAATTTCGATAACTTCTGGAAACAAAGCTCGTATTACAAGGAGGATGGGATCCACCCAAATAATTTGGGTTCCTGGACCCTTTCACAGCATTACAATGCTGTGTTGAGACAATGACTTATCAATGACCCAAGCCCAGCTCATTTAATCCCTACCATTGTGTCGCTGAGTTGTCATAATGTTTCAGCAAATGTACATTATCCCAGGGGCGTTGGAAAACACAATGTAAGTAACCTAATTTATGTCCCTCTTACTGCCCTGAATGCCTCTGCTGATCCTACAGCTATTGTATGCAGTAATCATATGCCTATGAATCAGAGTTTTACTGTTTGCACTGAGGAGGTGTGCCCTAGCAGGAAGTCCACTGTGTGCAGCTCACCCTGCATTAACATAAACAACTTTAGCATGTTTACCTCCATTAAGCTTCCCAGTAAAGCAAGAAAAACAATCAAGCATCCCAGAAAAGTGTTAAAAATAGCCCACATTAACATATGTAGCTAAAGAAACAAGGTTCATGAAATCAATAATTTGCTAGTAACAGATGACATTCATATTCTGACAATCTCTGAAACTCACTTAGATAATACCTTCGATGATACAGTGGTGTAAGGGTTGGTGTGAGGTGTGAACCAGGTGCGGTGCAGGATAGACAGTAGGCAGTAGGCAGAGATGGTGAAACAAGGATCTTTACTGGTTGTCCCGAAGCCAGGATACAAAACAACGGACTTAACACAATAAAAGAAAGGTGGTGCAAATACAGTGGGGAGAACAAGTATTTGATACACTGCAGATTTTGCAGGTTTTCCTACTTACAAAGCATGTAGAGGTCTGTAATTTTTATCATAGGTACACTTCAACTGTGAGAGACGGAATCTAAAACAAAAATCCAGAAAATCACATTGTATGATTTTTAAGTAATTAATTTGCATTTTATTGCATGACATAAGTATTTGATCACCTACTAACCAGTAAGAATTCCGGCTCTTCCGGCTCTCACAGACCTGTTAGTTTTTCTTTAAGAAGCCCTCCTGTTCTCCACTCATTACCTGTGTTAACTGCACCTGTTTGAACTCGTTACCTGTATAAAAGACACCTGTCCACACACGCAATCAAATAGACTCCAACCTCTCCACAATGGCCAAGACCAGAGAGCTGTGTAAGGACATAAGGGATAAAATTGTAAACCTGCAAAAGGCTGGGATGGGCTACAGGACAATAGGCAAGCAGCTTGGTGAGAAGGCAACAACTGTTGGCGCAATTATTAGAAAATGGAAGAAGTTCAAGATGATGGTCAATCATCCTCGGTCTGGGGCTCCATGCAAGATCTCACCTCGTGGGGCATCAATGATCATGAGGAAGGTGAGGGATCAGCCCGGAACTACACGGCAGGACCTGGTCAATGACCTGAAGAGAGCTGGGATCACAGTCTCAAAGAAAACCATTAGTAACACACTACGCCGTCATGGATTAAAATCCTGCAGCACACGCAAGGTCCCCCTGCTCAAGCCAGCGCATGTCCAGGCCCGTCTGAAGTTTGCCAATGACCATCTGGATGATCCAGAGGAGGAATGGGAGAAGGTCATGTGGTGTGATGAGACAAAAATAGAGCTTTTTGGTCTAAACTCCACTCGCCGTGTTTGGAGGAAGAAGAAGGATGAGTACAACCCCAAGAACACCATCCCAACCGTTAAGCATGGAGGTGGAAACATCATTCTTTGGGGATGCTTTTCTGCCAAGGGCACAGGACGACTGCACCGTATTGAGGGGAGGATGGATGGGGCCATGTATCGCGAGATCTTGGCCAACAACCTCCTTCCCTCAGGAAGAGCATTGAAGATTGGTCGTGGCTGGGTCTTCCAGCATGGCAACGACCCGAAACACACAGCCAGGGCAACTAAGGAGTGGCTCCGTAAAAAGTATCTCAAGGTCCTGGAGTGGCCTAGCCAGTCTCCAGACCTGAATCCAATAGAAAATCTTTGGAGGGAGCTGAAAGTCCGTATTGCCCAGCGACAGCCCCAAAACCTGAAGGATCTGGAGAAGGTCTGTATGGAGAAGGCCTGCTGCAGTGTGTGCAAACATGGTCAAGACCTACAGGAAATGTATGATCTCTGTAATTCCAAACAAAGGTTTCTGTACCAAATATTAAGTTCTGCTTTTCTGATGTATCAAATACTTATGTCATGCAATAAAATGCAAATTAATCAGTTAAAAATCATACAATGTGATTTTCCGGATTTTTGTTTTAGATTCCGTCTCTCACAGTTGAAGTGTACCTATGATAAAAATTACAGACCTCTACATGCTTTGTAAGTAGGAAAACCTGCAAAATCGGTTCTCAAATACTTGTTCTCCCCACTCTAAGTCTCCAAAAACAGGCTGACAGCCAAAATACGAAATAGTAACTATGACTGAAATAATAAAGAAACATGGAGAACACTTCTCGAATACCTGTACATACTTCTCTGATCAGACACTGATTAGTACTGAGCATAGAGAAACTAGCAGAGAAAATTGAGCAAGGGAACAAAGGGAAGTATAAATACACAGGTGAACAGGTAGACACAGGTGACACCAATAGGTGACACCCCTCCTGTAACAGTGCCCCCCCGACGAACGGCCCCAGCCGTTCACCTCGGCACCTCCGAGTGGAGGTGACGGAAAGTTGTTATCAGCCCTGGGTCCAGAATTCCCCTCCTGGACACCCAGGACCGCTCCTCCGGCCCATAACCCTCCCAGTCCACCAGAAATTGGAGACCCCTCACCACCCACCGGCAGTCCAGGATCCGGTCCACAGTAAAAGCTGGCTGCCCTCCGACGAGGCACAGCGGGGGAACAGGTCGAGGAGGGGGAGCCAGGGGACAAGTGGCGACGGGCTTGAGGAGGGACACATGGAACATGGGATGCACCCGCATGGTGGGGGGAAGTTGCAGGCGGTAGGCCACTGGGTTGACTCGCTGGACCACTCTGATGGCCCAATGAACCGGGGGGATAGCTTCCTGGACTGCCCGCGTAGAGAGCCCACCCTCTGTTCCGGGAGAAAAACCGGGGCCGGGCGACGCCTGTGGTTGACCTGTTGTTGAGACCTGACCGAGACCCGCTTAAGCGCCGCCCGTACCTGCTTCCAGGTGTGGTGACAGCGACTGATGTGGGCCTGTATTGACACTGGAAGGGAGACAGGCCAGTGGACGAGCAGAGAAGGGTGTTGTGGGCGTACTCCGCCCACGCCAGTTGTTGACTCCACGTAGCTGGGTTGCTGGAGGCGTAGCACCTCAGCACCCCCTCCAGATCCTGGTTGACACGCTCCGTCTGCCCGTTCGACTGGGGATGGAAGCCGGAAGACAAGCTGACGGAGGCACCGAGGCATGTGGTGAACGCCTTCCAGAACCTGGAGGTGAACTGAGGGCCTCGATCCGACACCATATCTTGGGGAAGGCCGTGGAACCAGAAAACTAGCTGCACCACCAACTTAGCCATCTCCCGGGCCGACGGGAGCTTGAGAAGGGGAATGAAGTGGGCAACCTTCCAAAACCGGTCCAAAATGACCAGGATGACTGTGTATCCATCAGAGGGGGGTAGGGCGGAAATGAAATCCAGTGAGATGTGGGACCAGGGGCGCTTGGGCATAGGCAGGGGTCGGAGCAGCCCTGGGGAAGGGGCTGATGTGAACTCTTTGTGCGTGCGCACCCCGGGCAAGCGACCACGAAGGCACACGTATCCCCCTCAGCTGATGGCCACCAGAAACTTCCTACGCAGGAACTCCAATGTCCTGGCACTGAGTTGGTGAGGTCGGACGCGTGTGCCCACTGAAGCAGTCGCGAGCGCGCCACCTTGGGTACGTACATCCTCCCCGATGGACCTCCGCCCGGATATGGCTCCCACCGTTGCGCTGCTCTGACCAGCCTATCGATTCCCCACGAAACTGGGGCAGCAATCAGGGTGTTGGGAACAATGGGGTCATCCCTCTCCACCAGGTCCACAGGGTCGAACTGCCGGGAGTGTCACAAAGCTGATGTGGATGCGGTGTAGGAGTCAGGCGCAGGACACAGAAGCTCAGTCAAAACGACTTTACTAGTTCACCACGACAATGCAAAAATAACGGGCCTCGAACACAGGAGGCGAGCGATTACGCAAACAGTGCGTAAATACACTAACAACAAAATACAATGTACACCAACGGACAGGCGGACAACAACACACAACTGCAAACAAAACCAAAGGAAACTTATAGGTGACATAATCAATACATAAGACGAAACAGGTGCACCAACAAGACAAAACCAAACAAACATAGAGAACATCAAGCGGTAGTAGCTAGTACTCCGGAGACGACGAACGCCGAAGCCTGCCCGAACAAGGAGGAGGAGCAGTCTCGGCGGAATTCGTGACAGGGAGAGAGTGTCAGGCATGGTGTTATTCGACCCCGTACAGTATGAGATCGTGAACCGGAACCTGGTGAAGAACAACGCCCACCTGGCCTGGCGCGAGTTGAGCCTGAATGTACAGTCGCGGTCAAAAGTTTTGAGAATGACACAAGTATTGGTCTTCACAAAGTTAGCTTCTTTAGTGTTATGAGATATTTTTGTCAGATGTTACTATGGTATACTGAAGTATAATTACAAGCATTCCATAAGTGTCAAAGGCTTTAATTGACAATTACATGAAGTTTATGCAAAGAGTCAATATTTGCAGTGTTGACCCTTCTTTTTCAAGACCTCTGCAATCCGCCCTGGCATGCTGTCAATTAACTTCTGGGCCACATCCTGACTGATGGCAGCCCATTCTTGCATAATCAATGCTTGGAGTTTGTCAGAATTTGTGGGTTTTTGTTTGTCCACCCGCCTCTTGAGGATCGACCACAAGTTCTCAATGGGATTAAGGTCTGGGGAGTTTCCTGGCCATGGACCAAAAATGTTGATGTTTTGTTCCCCGAGCCACTTAGTTATCACTTTTGCCTTATGGCAAGGTGCTCCATCATGCTGGAAAAGGCATTGGTCGTCACCAAACTGTTCTTGGATGGTTGGGAGAAGTTGCTCTCGGAGGATGTGTTGGTACCATTCTTTATTCATGGCTGTGTTCTTAGGCAAAATTGTGAGTGAGCCCACTCCCTTGGCTGAGAAGCAACCCCACACATGAATGGTCTCAGGATGCTTTACTGTAGGCATGACACATGACAGATGGTAGCGCTCATCTTGTCTTCTCCGGACAAGGTGTTTTCCGGATGCCCCAAACAATCGGAAAGGAAGAAAGTTACTTTACCCCAGTCCTCAGCAGTCCAATCCCTGTACCTTTTGCAGAATATCAGTCTGTCCCTGAAGTTTTTCCTGGAGAGAAGTGGCTTCTTTGCTGCCCTTCTTGACACCAGGCCATCCTCCAAAAGTATTCGCCTCACTGTGCGTGCAGATGCACTCGCACCTGCCTGCTGCCATTCCTGAGCAAGCTCTGCACTGGTGGTGCCCCAATCCCGCAGCTGAATCAATTTTAGGAGACGGTCCTGGCGCTTGCTGGACTTTCTTCGGCACCCTGATGCCTTCTTCACAACAATTTAACCTCTCTCCTTGAAGTTCTTGATGATCCGATAAATGGTTGATTTAGGTGCAATCTTACTAGCAGCAATATCCTTGCCTGTGAAGCCTTTTTTTGTGCAAATCAATGATGACGGCACGTGTTTCCTTGCAGGTTACCATGGTTAACAGATGAAGAACAATAATTTCAAGCACCACCCTCCTTTTAAAGCGTCCAGTCTGGTATTCTAACTCAATCAGCATGACAGAGTGATCTCCAGCCTTGTCCTCATCAACACTCTCACCTGTGTTAATGAGACAATCACTGTTCATGACATTCTGGAGTATACGCAAATTGCCATCATCAAAACTGAGGCAGCAGAGCTTGACCGCTAGTAGCTCACGGTTCCCTAATTCGTAATTCCGCTACACCTGGGACAGCCGACGGGAAAAACGCGCAGGGGTGAGTCTTACCGTCCATGAGGAACAGCTGGGACAGGATTGTTCCCACCACAATGTCTGAAGCATCCACCTCCAGGCGAAGGAGCGCACGCTCGTCTGGGTGAGGGCTGTCAGGGGAGCAGCTAGGGAGCTAAAATTGCGAATAAATCACCTATAAAAATCGTTGTAGTTGCTTGAGGGAGGAGGGCTGGGGCCAATCCAGTACTGTGCTGACCTTGGCTGGGTCAATCCCTAGGTCCCCCTGGGTGACGATGAACCCCAGGAAGGAGACTGTCTCAGTGTGGAACACACACTTCTCTGCCTTGACGTAGAGCTGGTGACAGAGAAGGTGTTGGAGGACCTGCCGAACGTGCTGCTGGTGTTCACTCATGTCCTTTGACAATATTAGGATGTCATCCAAACACACGAAGACGCTGTGGTCGAGGAGGTCCCGGACCAGGACGGGGGCGGATCCTCACTCCAGGATGAGCCGCCCCATGGACCAGTCTATCCAGGGTTTGTGGGCGACCAGCCAGGGGTGCCCGAGGACAAGGGGACACTCCGGAGAGTCCACAATGAAAAACTGGATAACCTCCCAAAGATGACCAGGGCGGCCTCCTCCCATTCCGCCTCTCGAGCCTGGGTCCGGAACTTCACGGAGTAGTCTGCCACCGAACGGTCACCCTGCTGACAGGCCGTGAGCCGACTCCTGGCCTCGTGCCCCGACTCCACCCGAACACCTTGCGTAGCACCCGGGTGAATTGGTAGGAGTCGGAGCAGGAATCAGGAATTCCACAGGGCAGCTGTCTAGGCCCCTTACTTTTTACAATCTTTACTAACGACATGCCACTGGCTTTGAGTAAAGCCAGTGTGTCTATGTATGCAGATGACTGAACACTATACATGTCAGCTACCACAGCGACTGAAATGACTGCAACACTTAACAAAGAGCTGCAGTTAGTTTCAGAATGGGTGGCAAGGAATAAGTTAGTCCGAAATATTTAAAAAACTAAAAGCATTGTATTTGGGAAAAATCTATCACTTAATCCTAAACCTCAACAAAATCTTGTGATGAATAATATGGTTATTGTGCAAGTTGAGGAGACTAAACTGCTTGGAATAACCCTGGATTGTAAACTGTCATGGTCAAAACATATTGAAACAACAGTAGCTAGGATGGGGAGAAGTCTGTCCAGAATAAAGCACTGCTCTGCATTCTTAAGAGCACTATCAACAAGGCAGGTCCTACAGGCCCTAGTTTTGTCGCACCTGGACTACTGTTCAGTCGTGTGGTCTGGTGCCAAAAAGAGGGCAGCACGGCTGGCCCTTGGATGTACACAGAGAGCTAACATTAATAATATGCATGTCATCACTACTGTTATGATGAGTTTCTCAGGTATCAAAGAATCAAGGATGCAAGAATTTACTTAGAAATTCTGTGGAGATTTCATACCAAGTATTTATTGAATCACGAGCTCGTGGTTTCATCTAACAAACGGACATGGCTTTGCCCTTCATCAGCTGAACTCAGTAGACAAAGAATACCCTCTATCTTATATAGCCTTTTGGTTCTCATTCCTTTCACATACATCTGGTAACCATCATAGGCCTCCCTGTCTCTGTTCTTATTGCCCTTTGCCCTCAGGTCACTACATCCTGTCCATCACTCATACTACCCTAACCATCACTAATCTACTTTGACATAATGGAATGTAGACTTCATGGCCCCAAACCACTCATCTCTTAACTCTTCCTCTGTCCTCACAACACTATGGCATGACATCATTATACCATAAAAAACATAATATCAACTACTTATATTTGTGAGAGGTATTGACACCCATGCATACCCCAGAAGACATGCCACCAGAGGTCTCTTCACAGTCCCCAAGTCCAGAACAGACAATGGGAGGCTCACAGTACTACATAGAGCCATGACTTCATGGACCACTATTCCACATCAAGTAACTAATGTAAGCAGTAAAATTAGATTTAAAACAGATAAAAATACACCTTATGGATCAGCGGGGACTGTGAAGCAACACATAGGCACAGACACATGCAAACAAACACACGATAACATACGCACTATACATTCATTTTGTTTTGTAGATATGTGGTAGTAGAGTAGGGGCCTGAGGGCACACACTTAATATGGTGTGAAATCTGTTGTGAATGTATTGTAATGTTTAAAAAAATGTATAACTGCCTTAATTTTGCCTGGCAGCAGCTAATGGGGATCATAACAAATACAAATACAGATCAGGGGAAGGGTACCAAAACATTTCTGCAGCATTGAAGGTCCCCAAGAACACAGTGGCATCCATCATTCTTAAATGGAAGAAGTTTGGAACCATCAAGACTCCTCCTAGAGCTGGCCGCCTGGCCAAACTGAGCAATTGGGAGAGAAGGACCTTGGTCAGGGAGGTGACCAAGAACCCGATGGTCACTCTGACAGAGCTCCAGAGTTCCTATGTGGAGATGGGAGAACCTTCCAGAAGGACAACCATCTCTGGAGCACTCCACCAATCAGGCCTTTATGATAGAGTGGCCAGACGGAAGCCACTCCTCAGTAAAAGGCACATGACAGCCCGCTTGGAGTTTGCCAAAAGGCACCTAAAGGACTATCAGACCATGAGAAACAAGATTCTCTGGTCTGATGAAACCAAGATAGTACTCTTTGGCCTGAATGCCAAGCGTAACTTCTGGAGGAAACCTGGCACCTTCCCAACGGTGAAGCACGGTGGTGGCAGCATTATGACGTGGGGATGTTTTTCAGTAGCAAGGACTGGGAGACTAGTCAGGATCGAGGGAAAGATTAACAGAGCAAAGTACAGAGAGAGACCTGAAAATAGCTGTGCAGCGACGCTCACATCCAACCTGACAGAGCTTGGGAGGATCTGCAGAGAAGAATAGGAGAAATACAGGTGTTCCAAGCTTGTAGTGTCAAACCCAAGAAGACTCAAGGCTGTAATCACTGCCAAAGGTGCTTCAACAAAGTACTGAGTAAAGGGTCTGAATACTTATGGAAATGTTATATTTCAGATTATTTATAGTTTGTATTTTTTGCAAACATTTCTAAAAACCTGTTTTTGCTTTGTGGGGTATTGTGTGTAGATTGATGAGGGTAAAAAACAATTCAATCAATTTTAAAACAAGGTTGTGGAATGTGGAAATGTGGAAAAAGTCAAGGGGTCTGAGTACTTTCCGAATGCACTGTATTAACACTGTCCCGAACTATAGGCTACTTACAGCTGGTTACGCTGATTGTAAAAAATGTGGATATTTAAAAGGGGGTGAGGGGTGAGTCACATTTAGTTACAGTTTGGGTTTATTAACCTCTACGGGATCGGTGTCCAGTATAAGGGACGGTTGAGCTAACGTGCGCTAATGTGATTGGCATGACTGTTGTAAGTAAAAGCAAACTTTCCAGGACTTAGACATGTCTTATATGGGCAAAAAGACCATGTAATTGCTTGAGGAGAGTGCACAACAACAAACAACTTATCAGGGCAACTGGTTTGATACATTTACCTCTGAAGGTAAATAATGTACTTACATTCAGTAATCTTGCTCTGATATGTTATCCTAAGGGTCCCAGAGGTAAAATGTAGCATACTTTTGTTTGATAAAATCAATTTTTATATTAAAATGTAGGAACTGGGTTCTACAGTTTGAACCCCTGCTGTCTCTGGCTCCACACCCACCCCGCCCAGCCATCTAGATGTGTGAAAGTGTATAAGCTAATGATCCATCATTTATGACATTCCTGGGAGTGTGTAAACTTACATTTTGTATTACCATATCATTTTTGTATGTTCTCTATAGTTATATACTTGAAAATGTATCAATTGACCAATTCGGCACATTTGGGCAGACTTGATACAAAATAGTCCAGTTTTGCAATGCTTCACAGGATCAATCTGAAACTTTGCACACACACTGCTTCCATCGAGTGGCCAAAATCTAAATTGCGCCTAAACTGCAATATTATATTGTAGCCTTTCTCATTTCAAAGATGATGGAACAAGAAAAACAACAGAAAACACGTTTTTTTGTTTTGTATTATATTTTACCAGATCTAATGTGTTATATTCTCCTACATTAATTTCACATTTCCACAAACTTTAAAGTGTTTCCTTTCAGATGGTATCAATAATATGCATATCCTTGCTTCAGGTCCTGAGCTACAGGCAGTTAGATTTGGGTGTGTCATTTTAGGCGAAAATTGAAAAAAAAGGTCCGATCCTTAAGAGGTTAATGGCACAGCATGCAACTACTACAGAATTCGGTTCACCTCGCAGTGTTGGAGCCACATACAGCATGTCCCCTCATTATTTAGCCTACTATACAGTGGGGAAAAAAAGTATTTAGTCAGCCACCAATTGTGCAAGTTTTTCCACTTAAAAAGATGAGAGAGGCCTGTAATTTTCATCATAGGTACACGTCAACTATGACAGACAAAATGAGAAAAAAAAATCCAGAAAATCACATTGTAGGATTTTTAATGAATTTATTTGCAAATTATGGTGGAAAATAAGTATTTGGTCAATAACAAACAAGCAAGATTTCTGGCTCTCACAGACCTGTAACTTCTTCTTTAAGAGGCTCCTCTGTCCTCCACTCGTTACCTGTATTAATGGCACCTGTTGGAACTTGTTATCAGTATAAAAGACACCTGTCCACAACCTCAAACAGTCACACTCCAAACTCCACTATGGCCAAGACCAAAGAGCTGTCAAAGGACACCAGAAACAAAATTGTAGACCTGCACCAGGCTGGGAAGACTGAATCTGCAATAGGTAAGCAGCTTGGTTTGAAGAAATCAACTGTGGGAGCAATTATTAGGAAATGGAAGACATACAAGACCACTGATAATCTCCCTCGATCTGGGGCTCCACGCAAGATCTCACCCCGTGGGGTCAAAATGATCACAAGAACGGTGAGCAAAAATCCCAGAACCACACAGGGGGACCTAGTGAATGACCTGCAGAGAGCTGGGACCAAAGTAACAAAGCCTACCATCAGTAACACACTACGCCGCCAGGGACTCAAATCCTGCAGTGCGAGACGTGTCCCCCTGCTTAAGCCAGTACATTTTCAGGCCCGTCAGAAGTTTGCTAGAGTGCATTTGGATGATCCAGAAGAGGATTGGGAGAATGTCATATGGTCAGATGAAACCAAAATATAACTTTTTGGTAAAAACTCAACTCGTCGTGTTTGGAAGACAAAGAATGCTGAGTTGCATCCAAAGAACACCATACCTACTGTGAAGCATGGGGGTGGAAACGTCATGCTTTGGGGCTGTTTTTCTGCAAAGGGACCAGGACGACTGATCTGTGTAAAGGAAAGAATGAATGGGGCCATGTATCGTGAGATTTTGAGTGACAACCTCCTTCCATCAGCAAGGGCATTGAAGATGAAACGTGGCTGGGTCTTTCAGCATGACAATGATCCCAAACACACCGTCCGGGCAACGAAGGAGTGGCTTCGTAAGAAGCATTTCAAGGTCCTGGAGTGGCCTAGCCAGTCTCCAGATCTCAACCCCATAGAAAATATTTGGAGGGAGTTGAAAGTCCGTGTTGCCCAGCGACAGCCCCAAAACATCACTGCTCTAGAGGAGATCTGCATGGAGGAATGGGCCAAAATACCAGCAACAGTGTGCGAAAACCTTGTGAAGACTTACAGAAAACGTTTGACCTGTGTCATTGCCAACAAAGGGTATATAACAAAGTATTGAGAAACTTTTGTTATTGACCAAATACTTATTTTCCACCATAATTTGCAAATAAATTCATTAAAAATCCTACAATGTGATTTTCTGGATTTTTTTCCCTCATTTTGTCTGTCATAGTTGACGTGTACCTATGATGAAAATTACAGGCCTCTCTCATCTTTTTAAGTGGGAGAACTTGCACAATTGGTGGCTGACTAAATACTTTTTTTCCCCACTGTATGTACTGCCGGGTGTCATTCAAGCACTGTCTAGCTCAACCACACATTTTCTTATCATGTATGTGCAGGATGTTTCATATCTTTGCAGTAATACATTGATAAAGGAGATGTGCTTTTCCAGAACCTTTTGTGCCCTTGGTGTTTTTTGCAATAAGTCTGGTCTAGTTGTACCATTCATGTAGCCCAAGGCACTCTTTTTCCAATGAGAACAGTTCACATTCAGTAGTTGACCTTTGAAAGTTCTGTTTATATGTTTGCTTACGATAGTACTCAAGTTTACAGTGACATGTGGCACCCTTGAAATAACCACAGACATAATGCATTGATTTCAATTGGTGTCTCTTGAGACGTTTGTTTTGTGTCCATGTTACGTAAGACCACATACAGTTGTCTTCTTGGAGGACACAGTGAGATTCAATGAAAATAGTCGTGAAAGATCCCTTTATGACTCAGACACCATCTACTGTATACTTTTCTCCCCCAGACTAAAACAGATGGTACTTCTCCAAAGTCTTGTGTTGCGTGTGGTAGATTATTGGCAAGTTCCTTGTTGGCATCTAATAACCTTTTCTGGGTGTCTGTTCTGAAAATAAAATTGATCCCATCTTGTTGTTTTCATTAAGTAAAAGCTGTCTAAATGCAACTGGAGAGCACTAAAGGTGAATATAACTATTGTTCAAGAAGACATACTGGAGACCACTCAAGAAAACAAACAGTAATATTTAATGTTCAATCAATCAGTAAGGTTAGTACAAGGAGACATTGTTCAAGAAACAGCAATCTCCAGCCATTACAGATTAATTAGTGTTAACAGTAATCAAACACTTTAATTGCACCCTGCAGTCATCAAACACTGGTTATGTACGAATGTAAAAAACTGCCTAATGTACACGATTTAACAACATACTACTGGCTACATTAAACAACTTGAGAGCATCAAATTTTCTTTAGCAGAGAGAGCAGAACACGAGAGATTCTGCTTTAGTAGAATACAAAGCCAACATCCTACTCCACGTCTGAAAAGAGAGGAGGAGCGAATAGATAAAATAGAGGGACGACAGATAGAATCACTGTCTACGTCAGGCCTTGGCGGGAGAAGGAAACATAAAGCTGTTCCTTCTCATCCTGAGGCAAAGACCCCCTGTGCAACTAATTATCTCCTCAGTGTTCCTCTAGACTCCCTCCCCATCTCGCTCTCTCTGTCTCTGTCTCTCTCTCTCTCCTGCTCACAGCCCTGCCTTGTTTTAAAGCTCTCTGCACTCCATTTTTTCTGTAATACCACCGTTATCCCGCAATTCCTTCTTGCCAGAGTGAGGACTGAGGAGTGAGATTTCATTGTGGTGTTGGATGGAAATGGGAGGGGAGCGTGGGGAGAGAGACAGTGTGTCATTGTGGTTTGGCATTCTAAAGTTGTCCCAACCCTGACAGGTGGCTGTTCTTTACATGGAGTCAGTGGACGGAAGGGTGGCCATTTTGAATGCGACACTGTACTGTAAACAACAAGGATAATGCAATGAAGGTTAACTTAGTTCAAATCACATTATTGTACAAAGTAACAACTTACTGTACAATTAGCAGATGTGTTATTTAATGCTGGAATCCTTAGTGGTGTAATTGCCACATCCGTTTGTAATACTGCAACAACAAAGAAGTTACTGCAAACAATAAACAATAACAACCGCCGTGGGGCACTGTTTCCCCATACTGCGGATTCCATCTTTAAAGGAGAGGGTGTATGAACATCACCTAGGCCTACTGTGTGTTGACAGTCCTTTCATTCAATTAAATACTATTGCCAGGGATATGAGATGATTCCATATTCTGGTGCAACACCCAGTAATTATCAAAGAGCAAGCCACGGTGGTAATATAACAGAAATGTTGGATGCATTGTTATCAAGCTGTTCTTTAATTGATAACAGATGAAGAAGAAAGCATGGCGTTGGATGTGCTCTTGTTCTAATTGGATTCATAACCACACAGAAAAAATTTAGACTTAAAGACTACAACTAACATTATTGTCAATGTGTCTCACAATATGTTGTGTGATGTTTTCTATGGCCAGGGTGGGATGTAAGAATATAATGAAATCAAAAGACGTACGCACATCAAAGGATAGCTGGAACTGTATTGTTTTTGAACAACACTTTTACTACTCAAGAAAACAACTTAGCTTATCATATTCTTCTTCTTCTTCTTCTTTTTCTGCTTCTTCTTCTTCTTCTTCTTCTTCTTTCGTCTTCTTCTTTCGTCTTCTTTGTCTTCTTTGTTTTGTTTGTCTTGTTCTTCATCTTCTTCTTTGTCTTCCTCCACCTCCTACTTCCCCACTTCCTCCTCTTCCTCGCTCCTCACCTGGGCTTTGCCGTTCACCTGCCAGTCTGGGTTCTCCCTCCATCCTGGCTCTAAAGCCCAAGGCCTCCAGGCTTAATCTAGAGCTTCGCTGTCGCTCTGTGATTTGGTCTCACTTCAAACCCATAAGTCCTTTCTCCTGTTTGCTCTCTGACAGCAGAGCTAGGACCATAATCTTCACATTCATACCTTCTCTTCTTTGGAAGCCTTTGCCCCAGGAGAAATGAAAATGACCATAAAGACAGAGGGAAATGGCCTTTTCCATAAAGAACGTCAAATGACTTTAATAGATGGAACAGCGGTGTGCCACGCTTGCCTGCAGTCGTAATGTAAATATCCTGCTAAACGGCTCTCGTCCCCACAAATAGGAGTAATCGACTCATCAGGAGAGGAGCAGGTAGACGGCAATGGATTGATTAGAATCAATACTCCGCGGCCAGCCGGCTCATTCTTTCCGATGTTTTGTGAGCTCCCTTCTAATGGTTGGGTAATAAACCGCATTTACCTTTTAGGATCATGCTGCCCTCTCCTCTCCCCATTCCCTACCGCCACTCTCCAAAAATTGAGCAAAAATTAGGACGGAACACTACAAAGATCCTTCTGTCATGCTCAGAGCTGCCACTGCTGCCACTGCACAGATTCATCACCACCCATTTAGGTGACACATGACCATAAATTGAGAATTTAACATTAGATGCTAGGGCATTTGCATTTCTCTGACAGTTGTGGCTTTGGATGTTCAGCGCTGAAAGAGAGCGAGCTAAGCTTACAGTCAAACCCCAGCCTGTAACCCCTGCCTGCACACGGTTCTAGATCGTTCCACAATGCTTTTAGAATTTACCCAAAGAGGTACATTCTAAAGAGTTATAGTTGATTTCGAAGTGGGATGCGGTTCTAATGTTTGAAGGGGAAAAAATCCCAGTAACAAAATCTACAGGAAATTGAGTTCCCGAAAAAGGCACTAAAAGTTTAGAATATGTGTGGAATGGCTGATAATGTCGCAATAATGAGGGCCGATTCAACTCACTAACAGGATTAGGCCTGAGAAGTGAGAACACAGCGTTCTCCATAAGGTACAAATTCAGGGAGTTCTCTCCCCACTTCCTCCTTCCTTCCCGCCCTCCTCCCTCTTCCTTTCAGCTTTTGTCGCCTCACATTCTCCCTGCCTTCTCTCAATTTGATAGCTTTCCTTTTTAATTTAGGGAGCGACTGGCTGTTTGATTGATGCTGGAAATACCTAATTAGGTAAAAGGGCAATTATTGATAATGACAGCCTAATGACACATTATTGGAACAGTTTAGATTGGGGCTGTGATAGTGCCAAGCGCCATTATGTTCAACTCTGTTCTGAGATATAATGAAACCATTCTGTTTCACTCCATGATGATTTTTCAGATTTATTGTAGACGACAGTTTAAGGTTGGGTGTTGCAGTATCACTTTCTCCATCCATCCAACAGAGGCCTGAGGGAGGCTGAGGGTGTTGGGAGAAGTTTTGAATCATCAGAGGAAAATAGCAGCTGGTCTGGGGATGATTATTTCAACAGAATCATAAACATCTCTCTCTCTCTCTCTCTCTCTCTCTCTCTCTCTCTCTCTCTCTCTCTCTCTCTCTCTCTCTCTCTCTCTCTCTCTCTCTCCCTCCCTCCCTCTTTGGACCATGGCCAAGCTTGTTTGTTCATATGTGCATCATCCTTGATTGATCTGGGAATTGCCTCTCCCTCCTTAGCCTTATAAAGGTCTGTTGAAATGGGAGAGTGTTGGGCTGGATATAAATACAAAAGGTGTTTATCAAGTGGCACAGAGTCAATGACCATTGGAATATGGAATTGAAGGAACACTTCTGCTCTCATGTGATATTGAGGATGTTTTATAGCTATTACTGTCGTGTTGGTTGATGTAGTTTTGGGGTGGGTATCTCTGATCATGGAGGGCCTACTAGAGCTGGGCAGGAACAAATGCCTACACACACTGCAGCCCTCCAGGATCAGCTATCCCCACTCCTGAGATGACCAGGTACAGTATGGAGGACTGTGTCCCTGGTACAACATTGGATTTATTAGTTGTACTTGGTTTTACTGTGCTGCAGAACTTACGTTTTTAAAAGTAGAGAGTCAGAGCCACCTCAATTGACTCTCTAGGACTCAGGGTTTCCCAAACTCGGTCCTGGGGCCTCCCAGGGGTGCACATTTTAGTTTTTGCCTTAGCACTACACAGCTGATTAAAATAATCAAAGCTTGATGATGAGTTGATTATTTAAATCAGCTTTGTAGTGCTAGGACAAAAACCAAAACGTGCACCCCTGGGAGGCCCCAGGACCGAGTTTGGGAAACCCTAGTTGGTGGACCAAAAACGGACTTCTTATTTACACCTAAAAATCCAGGTGAGTTGACTCCACAAAAAAAAAAAACTTTAATGAGTCTACTGTGTGCTTAAAGCATATTAAATAACTGCTGATCACACCACTTTCCAGGAAGTTAGGGTTCAGCAACCCCTGCTGTAGATGATTGCTCCTAAAAGCCAAATACTTTATATTCAAATTATGTCTTTGAGTTAGATGTCTGTAGCACAGAGAACTTTTGAACAGAGTTTTTGACAAAGATGAAACTTCAACATAATTGTTTCAGTGCTTAGTGTGAAACAGATCATCCATCATGCTGCACCATGTCATAAAAGCTAACAGTGTATTATGGGAACCGCTAGGGTGGGGGCCGTGTGTGGGGGAGTTCCACATTAAGTCCAATGTAATTTGTCTTCATCATGCTCACACTAGTCTGAAGTGCATGGCTTTCTGAGCAGTTTTAAATGGGGAAATTCTCCGGCATTGGCGTTGCATTTTATTGAGTCCAAGCCATCACGCACCCCAGTGGCTATGTAATGATCCAGTTCACTCTTTTCCTCATCTAACTCATGAAGTCTGCAGATATGCATCTACAGACCTGCAGAAGGGATTCTGCTTTACAAACTTGCTAGTTGGCTGCAGTTTCAAAGTACTGCTTTTGTTCTTGGCGTTGACATCAAATTCAGATTGAACATCATGCTACAAATGAGTATTAGTAATAGGCTTCAGGATTTTCACTCCTAACAAATGGCTGTAGCCAATGCACAAGTCTTCAAACATCCAGTTTTGTTCATTCCCATTCAGTCTCTCCTCTCCGTGCTGAGAGTTTGTCAATACTCTCACCATAGACATCAAAGGTCAGAGATGGTACTTTACCTATTACTTCTCTTCATGAATTGCTCTCCTCTGACTCCCCCATAAATCAGCAGCCATCACCACCCAGCAGAGAGGTCAGTGTGTGTGTGTGTGCGTGTGTGTTGGGGGGAATCAGTGAGTGGAGCTAGCGCTCAGCCCAGGCAGGGGATGGAAAGAAGGGAGGAAAAGCTCTGTATGGGCAGGAGGGAGTTGGGATTGACAATTCAGACAAAGCAGCAGATGTTGGCAGCAAGGTCCAAGTATAGATCAGGAGGCTGGGTCACCCTCCTGGGTGTACAGGAATTTAGGGGAAATGTAGAGAGAGGGAGAGGAGGGGAGAACGGAATATGAGAAGGGAATAGGAGAATAGGCACAGGAGGGGAGAGAAAAGGGGAAAGGAGAAAATGAGAGGGAAGGACAGTCTTCATTGGCAGTCCTCTGAAGTGAAAGCCAAACATAAAATTGTCTACATAAACTGCTAGTTTTAATAAAGAAATGACGCTACCAGTACTGTTGAGCGTTGGACTGCCCATTATATAGGTCTAGTATTAAATAGTTATATTATCTATCCTGTCGCCTAGTCACTTTACCCCTACCTATATGTACATAGCTACCTCAATTACCTCATATCCCTGCACATCAACTCGGTACTGGTACTCCCTGTATATAGCCATGTTATTTTTACGTGTTATTGTTAATCGTTATTCACTGTGTATTTATTCCTTGTGTCAGTTTTTTTATTTGTTTGTTGTTTACGAAGCATGTGACAAATAAAAATGTATTTGATTTAGAATTTAAGACCAGAAGACGGCTTATGCAATTCCGTTAATGAGAAGTGTTGCCTTGACACTATTTTGTAGTTTTAATGTAATTACAATAAAGCTCTGTATGATGTGTTTCGGCAACTGAATTGTAGTAGAGCAATTAAAATACAATACCAAAAGATGAGATGGTCGCCCCTCCTAATATGCGAGATTAATACATTCATATGTATTTGTCACGCCCTGGCTCTGGGGACTCTTTAATGTTGAGCCAGGGTGTGTAGTGTCTATGTTGTATTTTCTATGTTTCATTCTAGTTCGTGTTTTCTATGTTGGCCAGGGTGGTTCCCAATCAGAGGCAGCTGATTCTCGTTATCTCTGATTGGGAACCATACTTAGGCAGCCGGTTGGCACTAGTTTATTGTGGGATCTTGTTCTGTATAGGTTTGTGTTGGTGAACCTGTAGACTTCACGTATCGTTTTGTTGTTTTGTTGTTCTTGTATTAAGTACTCATTAAAAGATGTACGCATATCACGCTGCGCCTTGGTCTGCCTCTTATGACGACCGTGACAGAAGATCCCACCAAAGAAGGACCAAGCAGCAAGTTCAGGAGCAAACGCCGGGTAAGGAACTGGAGAAGTTGGCGATGTCCCAGGTGGGCGAATGGTGGTCTTGGGAGGACATGTTCGCGGGCAGAGGGCCATGGGCAAAAGTTAAGGCCCTGGCGAGAGAGGAGGTACGGCGCCAACAGTGCCATCGTCGGACAGGCGAGAGGCAACCCCAATACATTTTTTTGGTGGGGCACACGGCATGGACGACGGGGATGCTGGAGGCAGCTACAGGACGTATCGGCGGATTAGGAGAGAAGGCCACCAGGTTTGGGGGGCTGGAAGAGAGGTTGGCGGAGCCTAGAGGTAGAGCAGAGCCAACTCCCCGTACTCAGGCTAGGCAGCAGGAGGCAGCGACAGGGCGTATCTGCAGAATAGGAGAGGAGGCCACAAGGTTACGGGGGCTATTGGTCATGAGGGAGCAGGAGTTAATTGGTCAGAGGGAGGAGCTACTGGAGGCGATAAGGGAGAAGGAGAGTGTAGAGGCACGGCGAGAGGAACTGAGTAGGCAGCAGAGGGAGCGGAGGTTTATGAGGAAACCCAGTCCCGCTCCTCGCACCAAGCAAGTGGTGTGTGTCACCAGTCCGGTCCGGCCTGTTCCTGATCCCCGCACTAAGCCAGTGGTGCGTGTTCCCAGTACAGCCCGACCCATTCCTGCTTCCCGCACAAGGCCAGTGGTGTGTGTTCCCAGTACGGTCCGGCCCGTTCCTGCTCCCCGCACTAAGTTAGTGGTGCGTGTTCCCAGTACGGCCCAACCCGTTCCTGCTCCCCTCACTAAGTTAGTGGTGTGTGTTCCCAGTACGGCCCAACCCATTCCTGCTCCCCTCACTAAGTTAGTGGTGCGTGTTCCCAGTCCGGCCCGGCCCGTTCCTGCTCCTCGCACTAAGCCAGTGGTGCGTGTTCCCAGTCCGGCCCGGCCCGTTCCTGCTCCCCGCACTAAGTTAGTGGTGCGTGTTCCCAGTATGGCCCAACCTGTTCCTGCTCCCCGCACCAAGCCAGTGGTGCGTGTCGCCAACCCGGTCCGGCCTGTTCCTGCTCCCCGCACAAAGCCAGTGGTGCGCGTCGCCAGCCCGGTCCGGCCTGTTCCTGCTCCCCGCACCAAGCCAGTGGTGCGCGTCGCCAGCCCGGTCCGGCCTGTTCCTGCTCCCCGCACCAAGCCAGTGGTGCACGTCGCCAGCCCGGTCCGGCCTGTTCCTGCTCCCCGCACCAAGCCAGTGGTGCGCGTCACCAGCCCGGTCCGGCCTGTTCCTGCTCCCCGCACCAAGCCAGTGGTGCGCGTCGCCAGCCCGTTCCGGCCCGTTCCTGCTCCCCGCACCAAGCCAGTGGTGCGCGTCGCCAGCCCGGTCCGGCCCGTTCCTGCTCCCCGCACCAAGCCAGTGGTGCGCGTCGCCAGCCCGGTCCGGCCCGTTCCTGCTCCCCGCACCAAGCCAGTGGTGCGCGTCGTCAGCCCGGTCCGGCCCGTTCCTGCACCCCGCACCAAGCCAGTGGTGCGCGTCGTCAGCCCGGTCCGGCCCGTTCCTGCTCCCAGCACCAAGCCAGTGGTGCGCGTCGCCAGCCCGTTCCGGCCCGTTCCTGCTCCCCGCACCAAGCCAGTGGTGCGCGTCGCCAGCCCGGTCCGGCCCGTTCCTGCTCCCCGCACCAAGCCAGTGGTGCGCGTCGCCAGCCCGGTCCGGCCCGTTCCTGCTCCCCGCACCAAGCCAGTGGTGCGCGTCGTCAGCCCGGTCCGGCCCGTTCCTGCACCCCGCACCAAGCCAGTGGTGCGCGTCGTCAGCCCGGTCCGGCCCGTTCCTGCTCCCCGCACCAAGCCAGTGGTGCGCGTCGTCAGCCCGGCACGGTCCGTGCCTGTTCCACCGGTGCCTGGTCCGGCACCGGTCAGCTGCTCCACACCGGAGCCAAAGCAATCCGCTCCACCGATGTCCAGTCCAGCTCCGGCCAGCGGGGCCAGACCAGACCAGGGGCGCTACGGGGGGGTAGCGAGAGAGTGGTGGTCACGCCCGGAGCCGGATCCGCCTCCGAGGCGGAATGCCCACCCGGCCCCTACCCTCTTGAGTTTGGTTGGCGCGGTCGCAGTCCGCGCCTTTGGGGGGGGGGGGTAATGTCACACCCTGGCTCTGGGGACTCTTTAATGTTGAGCCAGGGTGTGTAGTGTCTATGTTGTATTTTCTATGTTTCGTTCTAGTTCGTGTTTTCTATGTTGGCCAGGGTGGTTCCCAATCAGAGGCAGCTGATTCTCGTTGTCTCTGATTGGGAACCATACTTAGGCAGCCAGTTGGCACTAGTTTATTGTGGGATCTTGTTCTGAATAGGTTTGTGTTGGTGAACCTGTAGACTTCACGTATCGTTTTGTTGTTCTTGTATTAAGTACTCATTAAAAGATGTACGCATATCACGCTGCGCCTTGGTCTGCCTCTTATGACGATCGTGACAGTATTAGTATTTGCTTGGTCGGCCACTTCATAATAGGAAGGGAAATAACCAATGAGTTGGTGTTATTTTGATGTATTGGAATGAGGAAATGAAAGTGAGGTAATGAAGCAATTTCGGGGCAATATGAATTAATCCATGGTAATATTTGTGTGTTGATACCAACTCAAGATACCGCTGTACTGTATTAAAAGGATGAAGGTCATAAGACTCACAACACTCCA
The DNA here is from genome assembly GCF_964263955.1 of Coregonus lavaretus. Taxonomy (NCBI): domain Eukaryota; kingdom Metazoa; phylum Chordata; class Actinopteri; order Salmoniformes; family Salmonidae; genus Coregonus; species Coregonus lavaretus. Next base: position 202,573 of record NW_028161537.1, on the reverse strand, counting down.
GGTCCTGTGACCTTAATCTTGTTGTGCTCAATTGAATTTGAATATTCATCATGTATTGTGAATTTACCACCTCCCTGCGACATTTGTGTACTTTTCAAAACCAACCTGCTTGATTTCAAATCATTCACTTATGAATACCTTCATTATGGTATTGGCACTTGAGAGAGATGTTGCCACTTGGCATCTGCTATCGTTTATTGCCTCTCTATTCTGCCTGCACCACCTGAAGGGAATATTGACAGATCCTCAACATCAGTAGATGAGTTAGAACAGGTTTCCTGCTGTGCGCTAGACTGCAGTGTTTCCTAACTCCTCAAGTACCCCCAACAGTACACATTTTTGTTGTAGCCCCAGACAAGCACACCTGATTCATTGGGGTACTCGAGGACTGGAGTTGGGAAACACTGTGGTAGAGTGTGAAAGGTGTCTTTAAAGATCTCAGGGATAATAACTAATGCTACCTTAGAAACACACAGGCTGAAGCTCCTCTTCTCTCGTTAAGTGGTAATGCTAATAGCTAATCATTACCCAAAGTATTAGTACATTTCAGAGGACTTTGCAAGTGGAACAGAAAGGCTACAGGGAATGGAGTGTTGTTCCTCTCAGACCCTTCTGGTATCCATTCAAATATTCCAATCTTTGAAGAAGACTGTAAGCGTCTCTTTTTGTCTTTTTGCCCCTAGTTATCCCCCCTCCAGTCCTCTATTTTGAATCTCTCTGGTTCAAACAATGCTTAGAAACGATTTAGCCTAAGTTAGCTCAGCAGGCTAACATAATCACAGTGGAGTGACGGCCTAGATTCTGAAAAATCCAGGCGATGATGCCAAAAAACAACAACAAGAATGACAAACCAAAATATCAACGTTTCTCACAGTTACATTATCCTTGTTTTGTCAGAAAGGAGTATTGGTGGAGTACTGATGTGATGACAGACATATAGTAAAGATGCGGTCAAATATATTGGCACCCTTGCATGATTCACTATTTCTTCTAAAATAAGTTACAATTGAAAAAACGTTGGGTGTTTACACGTGCATTTGTTTGATTTACACACACACACACACACACACACACACACACACACACACACACAAAGATGGCTTTCTCCCAGATTCACTTCTGCTGTAAAATGATCTAGTAAAGAACCTTGGATAGCCCCTAACCACAGCTCTGGAGGGTTCATTAACTGACCTCTCAGAAGCATTCCTTCATTTTTATTTCCCTCTCTCACCTCTTGTTTGTTTATTTGTTTTCCGATCGATTAGGTCAGTCCCTTCTCTATGTTATTTTGTAAAGCTGCTCTGGTGTCATGCGGCACTATGGCTTCAAATGGTCCTCAGAGAGACTAATAAATTATTGGGACTGTTCCCCCTCTCTCTCTGGGACTCTGGCTCATCACATCAAAGAGACCACACACACAAAGCCATCATTTGTATCAGTGTTGTCGGTTAGAGATGCTTTAAAGTGTGTGTAGTGCGCTAAACAGAGAACTGCTCTTTATGAAACCAGTTATAGAAGAGAAGCGAGTGTTCAGAACATAATACTATACATTAAATCTTGTTATGTGGGTGAATCTTTGGTATGTTGGATGTTTTAAGGCGTAATACTATAATTGTTAATATTTTTAATCTATTCCGGTGTATTTATGTCATGACATTCTTGCCTCTAGTGAGCCATATGGATATGTGGGTCCAATATGTGCATGTCCCACTCCGTGCCTGTGTTTACTGAAAATGTATTATTATTACAGTACATCCATCACTAGGTAGCCTAGATGTTTCATGCTAAACACAAAGGTACTTCTAAATTAGGTAGCTCACACAGGTGTGTGTGCTTTCCCACTAATGTGAATCTGTGTTTACTTTGCCTGTGGAATAGAAGAGAACACCCCAGCGGCCTTCCCTTCCCTTCCCTCCTGTCTGTCCTGCCTCTCTGTGGGCCAGCCAAGCAGCACTCACTGTCTCATATCCATCTGTGCCCCAGATACAAACCTCATTAGCCAAGAGACACAACAGTTTGGGCCATTCATTTCAGAAAAACACACAGTCAGCAATGCATATAGCCTCAGTTGATAGGGTTCTGTATCAGGAGCTCCGTAATCTCACTTTCCGACTTGCAATGGTGTCGTCTTCTTTGAGACTTTTTCCAGGAGTTTCAGATTGATTGTGGTTGAAGTGAGGGCGGCGCACAACTCTCAGGTATCACACTGGGCTGTCGGACAGATGACTTTTGACATTTTCACGTTTAATAAACATTCAAACAGGATGTTTGCAAGGTTTTCATAATGCCCAGCATCAGACAACAGATTATTTGGCGCATCTCTCAAAAAGTTTTCGGAAGCTTGTGGGGAAAATGTCAGGCTCTTCAGCCACGGATCAGGGATAAAAGGATTGTGATACCTAAGAGCATACTAATAAAGGAGAGGAGAAGAGGGACCGCCACTACCCAATTCTCACACCCCAGCACCCTGGCCTTCTGTCCCACAATCCATCAGAGTGTCAGTGGCTGGGCTCCATGCCATAGTGACAAATCTGCCTGTCAGAGGTACAGGGTCCTGCATGACAGCTTGGCATTTTAACCACACAGATTAACTTTGAAACGTCCATGCTCCTCTTCCAACAAAACATTTGTGTGACGATTAATAATAAAGCGAGAGAGAGCAGGTCTCTGATCCGAGATGAGCGATGGATGGATGGCTTGGCCGAGTGGACCCCCCTCTGTCCTGTTGATTCAATCAGGGGAGTCAAGCTTGGAGGCTTTTAGCACCAGAGACCACACAGCTCTAAACAAACACAGTCAATTGAGAAACTTTTGTTTGATTGTTTTGATAGGTGGGGAAGTCACAAGAATAGATCACTTGGTTCATCTTTTGAACTGACAAAAAGTTGCAATAACATTGCAATAACTCCACTGGAAATGTTCTCGTATGTCACTTTCTAGGATATCTTGTCAAATTCCAGGTTCTAGCATCATGTAACATTTGACAAACAACATTGTTGCCATGACCCATGGAAAACGTTCAATAACTCCCCTGCGTGCTCAGGTTAATGTCATCAATATGCCATAACTACGACTTACATCAGAGGGTTAAGAGGGTGAAACGATCAGCCTGAAGACACTGTGCTGTGATATTGGACATCAAAAATAGTTTTATATACTGTAAATGCAAATGATACCTCTCTTACTTCGTCATAAAAAGGAAATGTTTGTTAACTGAACAGCCTGACAGCTGCCATACAGACCATGGAATTCATTTATTGAAATGGAATGTTCATCATTAGCATGAATAATTTGCTGTCAGCCTCAGTATGCCTTCACTTGTAAAATACCTGACTGGGCTCAAAGACTTTAAAGCAACTGATAACTAATATTCTAATTTATTGTTCTGATTTAGTACTAGCTTTGAATAACACTGGAATGTTTTTCTCTTTTTGTGTATGAGATTTGACTCATACAATAATTCTGTATCCAATAATTGTATCCAGATGTTCTATTCAAGATTTGTATCCAGAATTTGTATCCAAGATTTGTATCCAGTTTTTGTATGCAGATTTTTGGATTTACTGTGATATTGTGTTTCTGAGCGCAGATGTCTTTCTAGGACAAACTGAAACGTTCTTCATTTATAATGCAGGTTGCAGACTGGGCTAATTCAGGTCAAGTAGCTCAAGGAACCAGCTGACTCCCCACTGAGGACTGTGACCTCATGACGACGTGCACAATGTCTACATGACTATGTAAAACCCTGTGGATTCATTTAAAACTAAACACTGTCATGCTGCATGCATTATGCATGTGTATGGCTGTAAACTGGGACCCAGGTGCTGTTGTCTTATTGTTGTGTCTGACAGTGTGTTGGTAACGGGGGAGTTGTAACCTCCACCTCTGTCAATATCCAATGGATCAATGCTAATCCCATGAATGGAAATGTTTTCCTCACATGGGGACCACCCACAGATGACTAAAGAGGCAGATACTACACAGCTGACACCATTAACCCTGAGAGAGGAGAAAGATATAAAGAGATGAAGAGGGGGAGGGGGAAATAGAGCAAGATGAGAGAGAAATATATATATATATATATATATATATATATATATATATATATATATATATATATATATATATATACTGTATACACTGTATATCTAAGGCTGTTTTCAGTTATATAGGGTATCTTGTCATCTGTGCCAAGGCTGTATGCACAATAACAATGTGACTAGACAAGGACGTCTCTTGATGACATTGTATTTACTTCATGTATGCATCTATGGTTGTCTTTCAGAAGCTTTGGACTTTGCAATCCGACAGATGTAGGATGTTAATTTGAGCCAGTTTGCTAGAGCAGGAAAATAATCCTGCAGCAACAGGAAATGTGAATTTTTATGTGGATTATAATTAATCTGCATTTTTGTAGGGGTTGATACATTTTTTGTTAGGGCAAATCAAGTCTGAAATTTCTAAGTGAAAATTACAAACTTTAGAAGCCTAATACACTACAAGTTTGCATTTCCTGCTTAGCAGGAAATTTCTCAACAACAAAAGAGCAATCCAATTAAGATCCTACATCTGTAAGTGACTTTATGGACACCGATCTGACAATCTTTTGAACAGACATTGCTAGTAGCTGATAGGTACAATACATCTCAATGGGAATGCCTGCTAAAATAAAGGTGAAAAAAACCTTTCTGGTTACGAAAGTTTTCTAGACAAATTATGTCTTGCTTCTGCCACTGTAGGAAGTCAGTAGCTAGCATCACCCTCACAGTGAGCCAATCTTCTTTAGTCTGCCTCAAATCCTGCACGTCTTTTGACTTCTCTCTTTCATAAGCTAGTGAACAGCGACTTCTTTTCTTTCTTCATGGCATACACTACCGGTCAAAAGTTTTAGAACACCTACTCATTCAAGGGTTTTTCTTTATTTGTACTATTTTCTACATTTATTATATATTAGAGATTCTTCAAATAGCCACCGTTTGCCTTGATGACAGCTTTGCACACTATTGGCATTCTCTCAACCAGCTTCACCTGGAATGTTTTTCCAACATTCTTGAAGGAGATCCCAAATATGGTGAGCACTTGTTGGCTGCTTTTCCTTCCCTCTGTGGTCCGACTCATCCCAAACCATCTCAACTTGGTTGAGATCGGGGGATTATTGAAGCCAGGTCATCTGATGCAGCACTCCATCACTCTCCTTCTTGGTAAAATAGCCCTTACACAGCCTGGAGGTGTGTTGGGTCATTGTCCTGTTGAAAAACAAATGATAGTCCCACTAAGCCCAAAACAGATGGGATGACGTATCGCTGCAGAATGCTGAGGTAGCCATGCTGGTTAAGTGTGACTTGAATTCTAAATAAATCACAGACAGTGTCACCAGCAAAGCACCCCCACACCATAACATCTCCTCCTCCATGCTTCACAGTGGGAAATGCACATGCGGAGATCATCCGTTCACCCACACCACGTCTCATAAAGACAAGGTGGTTGGAACCAAAAATCTCACATTTGGACTCCAGGACAAATTTCCACCGGTCTAATGTCCATTGCTCTTGTTTCTTGCCCCAAGCAAGTCTCTTCTTATTATTGTTGTCCTTTAGTAGTGGTTTCTTTGCAGCAATTCTACCATGAAGGCCTGATTCACACAGTCTCCTCTGAACAGTTGATGTTGTGATGTGTCTGTTACTTGAACTCTGTGAAGCATTTATTTGGGCTGCAATTTCTGAGGCTGGTAACTCTAATGAACTTATCCTCTGCAGCAGAGGTAACTCTGGGTCTTCCATTCCTGTGGCGGTCCTCATGAGAGCCAGTTTCATCATAGCGCTTGATGGTTTTTGCGACAGCACTTGAAGAAACTTTCAAAGTTCTTGAAATGTTCCGTATTGTCTGACCTTCATGTCTTAAAGTAATGATGGACTGTCGTTTCTCTTTGCTTATTTGAGCTGTTGTTGCCATAATATGGACTTGGTCTTTTACCCGCCCCCCACCTTGTCACAACACAACTGATTGGCTCAAACGCATTAAGAAGGAAAGAAATTCCACAAATTAACTTTTAAGAAGGTACACCTGTTAATTGAAATGCATTCCAGGTGACTACCTCATGAAGCTGGTTGAGAGAATGTCAACAGTGTGCAAAGCTGTCTTCAAGGCAAATGGTGGCTATTTGAAGAATCTCAAATATAAAATATATTTTGATTTGTTGAACCTCTTACGGATCGGACCCTTTTTTTCAATTTACGCCTAAAATGACATATCCAAATCTAACTGCCTGTAGCTGAGGACCTGAAGCAAGGATATGCATATTCTTGATACCATTTGAAAGGAAACACTTTGAAGTTTGTGGAAATGTGAAATTAATGTAGGAGAATATAACACATTAGATCCGGTAATAGATAATAAAAACAAAAAAAACATGCGCTTTCTCTATTTTCTTTTGTTCCATCATCTTTGAAATGCAAGAGAAAGGCCACAATATACTATTGCAGTTTAGGCGCAATTTAGGTTTTGGCCACTAGATGGTAGCAGTGTGTGTGCAAAGTTTCAGATTGATCCAGTGAAGCATTGCAATACTGGACTATTTTGTATCAAGTCTGCCCAAATGTGCCGAAATGGTCAATTGATACATCTTCAAGTACATACAGTGCTATGAAAAAGTATTTTCCCCCTTTCTAATTTTCTCAACTTTTGCATATTTGTGATACTGAATGTTATCAGATCTTCAACGAAAACCTAATATTAGATAAAGGGAACATAAGTGGACAAATAACACAACAATTATATATGTATTTCATAAACTTCAGCTCACAGACGGATGGTCTGACATTCTCCTGTAGAATTCTCTGATACAGAGCAGAATTCATGGTTCCTTCTATTAGTTGTTGATCAGTCTCTCACGTCGCTGTGGAGGAATTTTGGCCCACTCTTCCATGCAGAACTGCTTTAACTCAGTGACGTGTGGGTTTTCAAGCATGAACTGCTCGTTTCAAGTCCTGCCACAACATCTCAATTGGGATTAGGTCTGGACTTTGACTAGGCCATTCCAAAACTTCCAATTTGTTGCTTTTTAGCAATTTTCATGTAGACTTGATTGTGTGTTTTGGATCATTGTCTTGCTGTATGACCCAGCTGCGCTTCAGCTTCAGCTCACAGACGGATGGTCTGACATTCTCCTGTAGAATTCTCTGATACAGAGCAGAATTCATGGTTCCTTCTATTAAGGCAAGTCGTCCAGGTCCTGAGGCAGCAAAGTATCCCCAAACCATCACACCACCACCACCATGCTTGACCTTTGGTATGATGTTCTTACTGTGGAATGCAGTGTTTGGTTTTCGCCAGGCATAATGGGACCCATGTCGTCCAAAAAGTTGACTCAAGTTTGCCAAAAAGTACTTGGATGATCATCAAGACTCTTGGAAGAACGTTCTATGGACAGATGATTCAAAAGTATAACTTTTTGGACGACATGGTTCCAGTAATGCCTGGCGAAAACCAAACTCTGCATTCCACAGTAAGAACATCATACCAAAGGTCAAGAATGGTGGTGGTGGTGTGATGGTTTGGGGATGCTTTGCTGCCTCAGGACCTGGACGACTTGCCTTAATAGAAGGAACCATGAATTCTGCTCTGTATCAGAGAATTCTACAGGAGAATGTCAGACCATCCGTCTGTGAGCTGAAGCTGAAGCGCAGCTGGGTCATACAGCAAGACAATGATCCAAAACACACAATCAAGTCTACATGAAAATTGCTAAAAAGCAACAAATTGGAAGTTTTGGAATGGCCTAGTCAAAGTCCAGACATAATCCCAATTGAGATGTTGTGGCAGGACTTGAAACGAGCAGTTCATGCTTGAAAACCCACACGTCACTGAGTTAAAGCAGTTCTGCATGGAAGAGTGGGCCAAAATTCCTCCACAGCGACGTGAGAGACTGATCAACAACTACAGGAAGCATTTGGTTGGAGTCATTACAGCTAAAGGTGGTACAACCAGTTATTGAGTGTAAGGGGGCAATTATTTTTTCACACAGGGGAATTGGGTGTTGCATAACTTTGTTTGTTAAATAAATTAAATAAATATGTAATTGTTGTGTTATTTGTCCACTTATGTTCCCTTTATCTAATATTAGGTTCTGGTTGAAGATCTGATAACATTCAGTATCACAAATATGCAAAAGTATAGAAAATTAGAAAGGGGGCAAATACTTTTTCATAGCACTGTAACTATAGAGAACATACAAAAATTATATGGTAATACAACATGTAAGTTTACACACTCCCAGGAATGTCATACATGATGGATCATTAGCTTATACACTAACTTTCACAAGTCTAGATGGCTGGGCGGGGTGGTTGTGGAGCCAGAGACAGCAGAGGTTCAAACTGTAGAACCCAGTTCCTACCTTTGAATATAACAATTTATTTTATCAAACAAAACTATGCTACATTTTATCTCTGGGACCCTTAGGATGACAAATCAGAGCAAGATTACAGAATGTAAGTACATTATTTACCTTTAGAGGTGAATGTATCAAACCAGTTGCCATGATACGTTTTTTGTTATTGTGCACTCTCCTCAAACAAAAGCATTGTCTTTTTTCACTGTAATAGCTACTGTAAATTGGACAGTGCAGTTAGATTAGCAAGAATTTAAGCTTTCTGCCCATAGAAGACATGTCTATGTCCTGGAAAGTTTGCTGTTACTTACAACAGTCATGCTAATCACATTAGCGCACGTTAGCTCAACCTTCCCTTATACTGGACACCGATCCCGTAGAGGTTAAGACTTTTTTGGTTACTACATGATTCCATATGTGTTATTTCATAGTTTTGATGTCTTCACTATTATTCTACAATGTAGAACATTTTAAAAAATAAAGAAAAACCCTTGAATGAGTAGGTGTTCTAAAACGTCTGACCGGTAGTGTATGCTAAAATGCTTTTAGTTATTTATTTGAAGGTCAGACGGTATGGAAAGACTAAATGTTGTCCAAAGTGGAAACAGAGAGAAGCAGAGAAAAGCCTGTAGCTGGTCTGGACGAGGCCTGTCAGTGAAAAAGTGTTTAATAAATGACTGCTAACACTCGGACAGAGAGGCCAGGGACCTCTGTTAAAAACCTCACAGACTATAAATCTTAAAAATCAATATGACAGCCCCAAGTAATCAGTATCAATGATTTTAAACTGAAATAAGTCCCTTGGGGAGGACTATAAAATCCTACAACTCAGCTCTGAAAACATCTCTCCAATGAAAGATGGAGGGCGGTGAAATGCCTTATTGATGCTCCGAGCACCTAAACAGTAGAGTCAGGGACATACAAGTTGCAAATGGTGTGGATTGTGAAAGTCGTGATTTCTCTCTCTCTCTCTTACACACAAATACTTTTTCTCATAGAAAGGAGTTTGCGACTGAGCAATCTGATTGTGTCACCGTTCTTCAATTCTTTCTTACCTCTTTGTACTCTCAACTTTGGCTCTCTTTCTTTCAGTCTCTCTTAAATTCTGTCTGTTGCTCTTTTCTTTTTAACATAAGCCCATATTGGCAGAGAGAAAATGGGAAATGATTTGGTGTAAAGCAGGTTTGGAACGGGCTGGTGCCCTTTCTGTCAACAGTGTTTAATCGCCTTGCTCTGGCACCAGTAGGAAACCTTGTGAATAGCATCCTGTCATGCTTGAAGCTTCTGAGACCTTCTGTGGGTAAATGTCAACAAATAACATTTTGTCAGCATTTTAAACATTTATCTGCTAGAATTCTACAGAGGCTGCGGCTGCCTCAACCCCTAGGGTCCCCTGGATGTATTTTAAGCTGAGATAAAGCCTAATATCCTTATATTCACTGCAGCCATAGCTCCAAGGCATTAATTTCTGCAGACGAATTTGCCATCCAAAACAACTCCTGTTTAAAAGTCTGCTATCCTCAAAACACAAAGCAGGCATCATCCTACTATGGCATACAAAACACAGCACCCGCCATATAGGTTATATTGAATATCTCTGTATTAAATTTGTCACGGTGAGCTAATGTCAAGCTATATAGGAGGGCAACGACAATATACCCAAAAGGTCAGCTGAAAGGCCAAATTAGCTAAAGGACCGCAAGCAGAGTTTCCTGATACTGCAGGGATTTGGAGAGTGAATAGGGAGGAGATGATGGGAGGAAAGCTGCTGCTGCCGTTGCTGCTGTTGCTGCATCCTGCTCTATGGTTCCCATGCAGCCACACTCATTTCCTCAGGGGTGTGCTTATGCTAAGAGGAGCTCCTCTCTGACTCAACACAGCCAGCCAGTCGCTCACTGACTGCATGTTCAGTTGAGATTAGGCTGCATCCAAAGTTAATGTTTATGTTGCGTACTGCAACTTCATAGCTCCACCATACCTCTTCCCCTTCACTGAGCTGTTTAAGCCACAGTCTTGTTGAAGTGTCACAAGACAGTTTTGCTTACTTGGACTTCTATAGTGTGTCTGTAAGGGAATTCTGCATAATGTTCCCCAGCATGCACCCATGATGCATAATGTGTGGTTGACAACAGCCTGTACAGAAGTGGAAAAATGAAGAGAGTGAACAAATGTGAACAATGATGAAGGTCAGTGACGAAGATGTGTCTAGCAACTTGCTGGCACCGAGGCCCAGCGTGATGACACAATTACGATTTATGGCATTGTTTGCATGACAGACCATCTGTGGGCTATCACAGGGGTCAAACACACCTTCTCTAGGGCAATCTCGATGAAGAGACATTCCCACCGAAGTCCTAGGGTCACTGAAGCCAGGAGAGGTGAAGACTGATTAAACTTGAATCCAATAAATGTGTGAATTAAATTGTCATGTTTGGACTGTTTCAAGAGTTCATAAAGAGCTAGGACTGGTGGAGTTATGTCGCACATGCAGCTAACAAAAACCTATGGAAATGTCCGCTCTACCCAAAATTACAACCAAATGATTGCAGCATTACCGCAAAAATGGAAGAGGAAAATGGAAGGGGGAAAAAGTAAGGAAGTTGTCTATCAGCCCGGCATTAAAGAACATAATTGGTGAAAGAAAATTGTGATGAATAAAAAAGTATACCAGTTTCATTTAAGGACCAAAGGATTGACAGCCGTCCCATATAGATTGCAAAATAGTTGGAAAGAGATTTTTGACGTACCAATTCCATGCCATAGTGTTTATGAACTGATACGCAAAACGAAGCCAGATTCAAAACTTAGAATTTTTCAGTTTCAATTATTATACAAAATTCTTGCTACCAATAGAATGTTATTTATATGGGGGATACAATCTTCCCAGCTCTGCAGATTTTGCTGCGAAGAGACAGAATCATTAGATCATTTGTTTTGGTACTGTCCATTTGTAGCTTGTTTTTGGTCACAGGTCCAGGAATGGCTGAAGGATTGCAATATTTACCTGGAGCTAACTCCGCAAATAGCACTACTGGGTGATCTGAAAAGTCATAGTCAATCGATCAATAATATAATAATACTTTTAGCAAAAATGCTTATTTTCAATTTAAAATCTGTAGAAAAAATGGGAATAGAAGGGTTCAGAACTTTTGTGAAACATCACAGTACAGTTGAAAAATATATGGCAAATAGAAATCCAATATGGATGGTGTTAAGAGATAGATGGGAAGTGTTGAATGGAGCTGAAGGATGGGACTAATAACAACTAACAACAACTAATAACTAATAACAACAAGATAACTAATGTAAAGCATACTGTGACCATAATAAATATATAGGTTATAGGTTGAGAGCTTTTAAAGGATATGTATATACAGTTGAAGGCAGAAGTTTACATACACTTAGGTTGGAGTCATTAAAACTCGTTTTTCAACCACTCCACAAATTTCTTGTTAACAAACTATAGTTTTGGCAAGTTGGTTAGGACATCTACTTTGTGCATGACACAAGTAATTTTTCCAACAATTGTTACAGACAGATTATTTCACTTATAATTCACTGTATAACAATTCTAGTGGGTCAGACGTTTACATACACTAAGTTGACTGTGCCTTTAAACAGCTTGGAAAATTCCAGAAAATGATGTCATGGCTTTAGAAGATTCTGATAGGCTAATTGACATAATTTGAGTAAATTGGAGGTGTACCTGTGGATGTATTTCAAGGCCTACCTTAAACCTCAGTGCCTCTTCGCTTGACATCATGGGAAAATCAAAAAGAAATCAGCCAAGACCTCAGAAAAAAATTTGTAGACCTCCAAAAGTCTGGTTCATCCTTGGGAGCAATTTCCAAATGCCTGAAGGTACCGCGTTCATCTGTACAAACAATAGTACGCAAGTATAAACACCATGGGACCACGCAGCCGTCATACCGCTCAGGAAGGAGACGCATTCTGTCTCCTAGAGATGAACGTACTTTGATGCGAAAAGTGCAAATCAATCCCAGAACAACAGCAAAGGACCTTGTGAAGATGTTGGAGGAAACAGGTACAAAAGTATCTATATCCACAGTAAAATGAGTCCTATATCGACATAACCTGAAAGGCCGCTCAGCAAGGAAGAAGCCACTGCTCCAAAACCACCATTAAAAAGCCAGACTACGGTTTACAACTGCACATGGGGACAAAGATCTTACTTTTTGAAGAAACGTCCTCTGGTCTGATAAAACAAAAATAGAACTGTTTGGCCATAATGACCAAGCTACTATCTAATCAACGCAACATTGACATTATCCCACCCCCCCATGGTTAGCCACTATTGGCTTAAAAATCCAAACCTAACACAATATCAGCCAATTAATTTCCAGCAATATTGCCCCTTTCTGTCTGTGTGGTGCGCGTGTTTGTCTATCACTCTGTGTGTAGCCAGTTGATGTGATAACCATTTTATGGATTAACAGAAATACTTTCCCCAAAACCTTCTCAATTAAATGTTAATTGCTTTAGTAAAAAGACAGGTGCTGCTGATAATACTGCCGTCGTCATCAAGGCAGAGGACATATATGTGTATCCCATGTATCGAACGCTGTCTGGCCAAAAAGAGTATGGCATGTCATACTATTTTTTGGCTAGACAGAATCAGATACATGGGATACAAATAGTAAGACAGAGCAGTGCTGTTTTGCTGCTCGGATACTTTCTCCAGTGAGATAGTTTCAGCCACTTCTGAATTAAAGGAAAGTTGGCAGGTGCACAGTGCACTGTTCGGATGCTGTAATTATTTTTGGATGAACTTGCGAAGATAACCTATTTTTTGAACTGATTTGTTTGACAATTAGATGAAAACATCATGACTGGCTGTGTTCATGGCACATTCAAAGGTAATACATTCATAAAGTTAAATTACTTCTTTACTAAAAAAACATAAAATGGGATGAAAATGAGACGATTTCTCAGTCTGATAAACTTTAGGCTACAAACAACAGCAGCTGCATGCAGCCTACTATGCGCCCTGTCCCTCTGGCTAGGGTAAACGAAGCAGTAGCCTTATGTAGCCTATTTATAGCCCATTTGTTTATGTTAGGATAAAATGTGAATGTGCTGAAATTTGGTTTACATTCAAACTTGGGCTGACTAGGCTACCTAGACCATTTCAATCCAAAATGATTAACTTGAAATAATTAATCAACAAAATAGTGATGATGACATAGACCGAGTTAATTTCTGCCAGAGTTTGGCAGGGTTTATATCCTCCCCAGGGCCAGGAGCTTTTGAGACCTGATAGGAAAAACTCTGGTATCCCATATTATTTTTTTTACGACTGATTAATAAACGTCATAGGGTCAGGAGTTTTACCTGGTTAGGCTACCAAATCAGGAAAAACTCTGGGCCGCAGTGGGAAAAATCACTCTGGGATCTGTGATGCCATCTCTGATCAAAGCTGAACTCCACTCCCTCTCAGTGGAGTGAGTGGTGTCGGTGTGTGTGTGAGAGACACAGAGAGAGATAGAGGACAGAGAGTGTGTCCATGTGTGCATCAGCATAAGTACAAGAGAGTTTGTGTGGGTGTATGCATGTGTGAGCAGTGTGTGTGTGTGTACAGGTTCAGTGCAGAGTGCTCTGCTCTCCTCTCCTAATTAAGAAAGGAGGGAGGCAGTTCTGACATGGGGTCTGGAAGTGATGGATGGGCTGATGGGCCTCACCTTTTATCTGCCGTGGCTCGGAGGGAGAGAGAGAGAGGGGAAAGAGAGAAGGGAGAGCGAAAGGGGGAGAGAGAAAGGGAGATAGTGATAGAGTAAGAGAGAAAGAGAAAAAGAAAGACGGAGATAGAAAGGTGCAGATGGTGTAGGGGTGGAGGCGAGGATAGGATAGGGGAGAAAGCGAGAGAGAGAGAATGAAACTAAATAAGAGTACAGTATCTCTTGTGAGCATGCACATCACAGCACAGCCTATTAATAAGACATCCAGAAAGGTGCTTGGACTCTCTCCTTTGGTAATTTAGTTATTCTCTGGTTTTGACTCCCAATCGCTCATAATATATCTCAAGTGCAATTGAGGCCTCTCCAATGGGAGCAGCTGAGCACACAGCCCAATAAGAGTTGCAATCCTATCAAGCGTGTTTGTGCATTCCCCACGTACACATTTTGTTCCTGAAGAGTGGATGTGATTTAACTACCACTCCACGGGAAAAGTAATTTGTAGTCTCCATCTTTGACTTTTTTTTTTAAACAGGGAAGCTTTGTTCTGGTGTCTTTTCTCATCTCCAATATCTTGCTTCCTTTCATGTGAGTGGAGAGACATGATCCCTCTTTTCAAAAGCTTCAGAAAGAGAGTGTGTAGTCTGATTGGTTTGCAGTCGCTCATCCCTTCGTTGAGCTCACAGGATATTTGCAGTGCTCACCAATTCTTTTCGGCACTAAGCAAATTTCAGGTCTGCGCTTACTGTGAACACCGAGGCTGTACCCGCTTTAAGTTACAGTTATAACAGTGGCCAAGTAGGCTACTGTGGCTATTTGATCATAATGTAGGCCTATCAGAGTGGTCTACCATAAAAAACAATGGAGAAAATGCATCCTATAACATTTTAACATGGAAATAGCTGTTCTATAATTCAGCCTACAGTAGCAGCCAATGTGTGGTGTTCAATGTAGGCCTACATTCCATGAGACTTTGGAAAAAAACATGTAGGGATTGACATTAACCTGTTTATCCACTTGTCCTTCAGACAAGGAGGTGACTGAAAATGTTGTGCTGTTTGATGAAAGAAACCACTTTACAAAATACAATTAATTATTATTCTAATACCATTATTATAGAGAATCTGAAAAAGTATGCTACCCTCTGCCTATTGGCTACTTAGCTTATACAAGCCTGTCTCAAAATACAACACTGTCCCTATAAAACAGAAAAAAAGCTCTTTACCTGACTTGCTTTTCAAAGACGGCTAGAAATGGACATGTTTTGTGCTCTTGTAGGAAGCAACCACTCCCCAATTGCTGACTAGAAATTAGCTGTAATTGGGCTAATAACTCACTTACTAGCAAAGAATATTAACAAATGTGCACACGTGGCTACATGCAGCTCTCGCTTTGATCTCAATACATGCGCATCTACTCGAAACCACTCATGCTGTAAACACAGTCCATTTCATAGTGAGTGGCACAGATCCATATATGGCAATGGTCTATTTGCATTTAGGGATACTGCAGCACTGATTGGTTATGGCACACCGGTCTGTGTAGAGTATGAGTCGTGCATGTCAATGTAATAGAATCCTACTCCAATGCGCACTGCTTACAAGAAAGTCTCTTGCATAGTTTGTTTTGTTTCAGTATGTTGCATTGAAAGTGGCTAATGTTGCGTTGATTCGATCACAATTCCCACAGTAGAGGGAAACGTTGATAGTGTTAACTAAAGGGGAATACAAGTTAAATCTCTTGCTTCTCTGCGCGGGCTGATATTCTCTCTGTCCTTCTGTGCTACACACTCCATTTTATAACTTGGAAATGGAAGCTCACCGTCCCAAGTAATTAGGGACAATTTCAGTCAACAGATTCTGTTGATTAAGACTTCCTCCCCCTCCCCTCTCCCCTCCCTAGATGACAAGCTACCCATAGAACACAGAGTGGAATATGAAGTGGCCGTTTGTTTGCCATGTGAAGCTCTTTGGCTATACTGTATTAATACCCCCTAGAGTCGATTGACACACCGGTGGTTTTTGCCACTGTCCTTTTTGCCATTTATGAATGTGTTATTCAATGTGTTTCTATGGGCTTTAGTAGTAAAGGCCAAAATCAATATTTTATCACATCATTTTTTATTTAGTTTTTGACACCTAAAGGGGATAAAATAACTAAATGATCCATAGTATGACCATCCTAAAACAATTCCATATGTCAGCTTAGCACACCCCACTCCCCCAACATTTTAGACTAAAGAATGTTTATCTGTGACCCAGTTTATTTTTTTTGACTTTGCATGCATTGGATAAAAAATATTCACAAGTATGACCAAAATATCAAAAGATACATGCTGGGAAAATAAAGGGTAGTAGAAGCCCAGAGGGTATACTGCTTGTTGAGAGAATAGGCAGGGAGACTCTATCTGGCATGTGATGCTTGATGCCTCTGAAACTTAAAATGGAAGGCATGCTCATACAGTTGCTTTATACATCATATTTTAACACAGACATATTGTAGCCTACATTAATTGTCAATGTTACATCAGCTTCACAAAGGATATGTATGGGCTTGTAGGTTAAAAACATTGTACGAAAACCAGTCACGCACAGCTTCAACAAAAGGCATTTCATCCAACTGAATGCTCACTGTTTGCCAAAGGGAGGTACAGGCATGCACACATGTGGGGAAAAGTTATCTCTCACTAATAGCATGGTTCATTATCATGCCCACACAGAGATGAAACACCTCTATTTCGGTTGATCATGGCGCTCTAAAGTAGGCCGACATTTTCTTTGATCAATCACCAGAGTAACAGTACTTTATATGGCTTGATAATCTTCTCTGAAATGTTTCTTATTTTTGTTCTGCCTTGATGAAGCTCCTCATTCTACAGTAGGCTATATACTTCCCAAATGCCCAAGTCCATTACACTCCAATCCGAGAGTATTTTGCCTGTAATAGGCCCACATGCATTGAATCTTACAGCTAGGCAGAGAAGAAATGTGTGAATTCTATAACATGAGAATGTTGCTATGATGATCTCAGTAGAAGTTGTCACTTTCACTATCCACATATTCGTTTTCCATTCCCCTTGGTTAATGTATACCATCCAAGCCCATTTTGTGGCATTCTCAGCACAACTGACAGGCATGAAATTGACGACTCAGTGTATTTTTTAACTACAGTAAACAGTCATTACGCTCATAGTTATGGCCACCGCTTGTTGATAAACATGTTGGCAATTCCATGGTAACAGAATTACGCTTTATTTAAAAATGTATGCCAAACAAAAACCATTGATTTCAAAGTTTAACAAACCGTACGACTCTATGCACAAGGACCACCTTGAACAATTTCCCAAAAATATAATTTAAAAAAACGAATCTAGTGGAAAAACTGTACAGATGCAAATTTAGATAATGGAATTACGGTAAAATCTCCCACGTTTCCCAAAAACTGTTAAATATCTGCTCCAAATTAATATTCAAAGATGTCTTCAGAGAGAATGGGGTGTCAGCTATGACATGGCACCTTGAGTTAGAAAAAATATATTTTAGTTATTGTGTAAAGTGGATTTACACCCAGTAACAGAATTACGTAACGGAATTACATCATGGGTCCCTGATCTGTACTACACAAAATGCATAATTATGGCTATGAATGTCATTCTCCTCATGTTTCACAAGTTTGGACATCACAGCGCAGCACAACAGAGCACAGTAGAGTACATTGTGGTACAAAACAGCGGAGTAGGATAGAATAGAGTTCAGTACAGTGCAGTAGAGTACAGTACAGTAGAGTTCAGTACAATATACTGTACTCTACTATACTCTATTTTTCTTTACTGTACTGTATTGTACTGTACTGTATTGTATTGGACTGTACTCTACCGCTCTATACTCATTGTACTGTATTGTACAGTACTGTACTCAGTACTGCATTTTACTGTACTGTACTCTACTCACTGTACTGTAATGTGCTCAGTACTGTACTGTATTGTACTGGATTATGCTGTACTCTACTGTGCTCTACTCACTGTACTGCACTGTACTGTACTTTCCAAACTTGTGAAACATACTTCTATGATGGGTTCAAATTTGGTCCGTCTGTGGACGTTAACATCAAGGCCAGGCACAACTGAACAAATGTAAACTACTTTTCAACGTCCATGGACGTCCAGTGTTGGTCAGTGCTCAGTGGGTGAGGATGCTGGTTAAAGTAAATGGAAAGAGATGGGTAGGTGTCAGTAAGAGCTGGGAGGGGTGACATTAATTAACAAAATGTATTTCGCCTTACTGTTATTAGCCCATACAAACGCATTGAATAACAGATTCACTACAGACAGTCCCCCCCCAAAAAATCTAAAGGAAGTTTGTTCTGAAGTGTCTATCCTATATCTGAGAGATATAAGAAATATTATTTTGTCACTAAACACCGGGGGACCTTCAGATGAGTCTTGTGAGGCCTGTGGGCGTCCTAGACCAAAACAACGTGTTTGTGAGAGTCTCATCTTTCCATAGAGGGGTCATAATAGTGTGTAGGCCAAACCATTCGGACACTACAGATGATTTTGTGAGAAGGCCAATTTTCGGGATGTCTCTGACAAACATCGCTCTAGCTCTGTTACCTTTCACCGCAGATGCAGAAGTGTTACATAGACGGATGCAGTGAATTGAGACCCATCCAATGCAAATAAAAATATATATCTAGCTTCAACTGACAGATTTTATGGGGATTTTGTAATTATGCTAATTGTTGTCCACGGGGGTGCAGACATCGACCTTAGGGGGTTGACATTAACTGGAGAGTAAGGCAGAGAGAGAGAGAGAGAGAGAGAGAGAGAGAGAGAGAGAGAGAGGGGGGACATCTTCAAGTGTGTACTTGAATAGGAATAGACTGTTTTAAATCTTGCTTTGACCACCAGACAACAGAAAGTAAATAAAACAGTTATGAGCTGAACACAACAGTATGCCAGTGGAAGAGAGGACAGTAGCAGGACAGTAACAGTGGAAGGGAGGACAGTAGCAGGACAGTAACAGTGGAAGGGAGGACAGTAGCAGGACAGTAACAGTGGAAGGGATGACAGTAGCAGGACAGTAACAGTGGAAGGGAGGACAGTAGCAGGACAGTAACAGTGGAAGGGAGGACAGTAGCAGGACAGTAACAGTGGAAGGGAGGACAGTAGCAGGACAGTAACAGTGGAAGGGAGGACAGTAGCAGGACAGTATGCCAGTGGAAGGGAGGACAGTAGCAGGACAGTAACAGTGGAAGGGAGGACATTAGCAGGACAGTTACAGTGGAAGGGAGGACAGTAGCAGGACAGTTACAGTGGAAGGGAGGACAGTAGCAGGTGACCCAACTATGGTTTGTGACTATTACGATGTCCCATTATAGCCAATTCAGTTGCAGTAATTCCGTTACAGATTTTTTGTTAATTCTGTTATCAATTTGATTACGGAATTACGAGTTTTGATCACCTAATAATTCATAAACAACATTTGTATCAGTAAAATCACTATAACTAATTGGTAGGTCTACCTTTACTTGATACTTCTGTGAACTTCAAGTGATTACAGCTGTGAGTCTTTCTGGGTAAGTCGCTAAGAGCTTTGCACACCTGGGGACTCATTTATCAATCATGCATAGGCACAAATCTGTGCATTAACCATGCGTGGGATCATTTCCATGCAAAGTGTGAGATTTATCAATATGAACATTTGCTTGAGAGTGTGCGTAAATTTACGCACAGCCAGGACCATGCATATGCACAGTGCCAAGTGGTGGAATAAGTCTCTGAATGTCGTTGAGTGGCCCAGCCAGAGCCCGGACTTGAACCTGATCGAACATCTCTGGAGAGACCTGAAAATAGCTGTGCAGCGACGCTCTCCATCCAACCTGACAGAGCTCGAACTCCCCAAATACAGATGTGCCAAGCTTGTAGCATCATACCCAAGAAGACTCAAGGCTGTAATCGCTGCCAAAGGTGCTTCAACAAAGTACTGAGTAAAGTGTCTGAATATTTATGTAAATGTTATATTCATATTACATTTACATCATTTAGCAGTTTTGTTTTATTTTATAATGTTGCAAACATTTCTAAAAGCCTGTTTTTGCTTTGTCATTATGAGGTATTGTGTGTAGATTGATGAGGGAAAGTGTTTAAAAAAATCAATTTTAGAATAAGGCTGTAACATAACAAAATGTGGAAAAGGTCAAGGGGTCTGAATACTTTCCAAATGCACTGTATACAGGGTCAGTCAGTTCCAGTACAATATTTACAATGTGCAGGGATACTGGAGTGACAGAGGTAGATATGTACAGGGGTAAGGTGACTGGGCATCAGGATATATGATAAACAGAGTTGCAGCAGTGTATATGATGATTGTATGTGAGTGGGTGTGTGTAGAGTCAGTTTAAGTGTATGTGCATATTATGTGTGTGTGAGCAAATTATGGAGTGAGTGTTTGTGTGTGTGTTGGCGTGTCAGTGTGTGTGAGTGTGTAGGGTCCTGTGAGTGTGCAAAAAATAAAATACAAGGGTCAACTCAGATAGCCCGTGTAGCCATTTTGTTAGCTGTTTAGTTAGCTGTTTAGCAGTCTTATCGCTTGGGGATAGAAGCTGTTCAGGAGCCTGTTGGTGTCAGACTTAATGCACCTGTACCACTTGCTGTGCAGAAGCAGTGAAAACAGTCTATGGCTTGGGTGGCTGGAGTCTTCAACGATTTTCGGGGCCTTCATGTCACACTGCCTGATATAGAGGTTATGTATGGAGCCAGATACCTTAGGATCGTAATAAAAGCCATGTGTCAAACATGAACGTAAACGTGAAATTTCATCTGTGAACATACAAACACCATGTTACGATTACGGACTAACATTTTAGGCTTGAACAAATCTTGTGTTGCAATTCTGACGTACAATAATACCTTTCAGAGTTTATGCAGTTTCATCTCACCAACAAAATAAACGTACACCAAACGGCCTGTGAGGAGTGCTACCTGAACAAGCATGATACAGTTTTAAAAAACGGAAGTCATGGAAACCGGAAAGAGGTATCCTACACATTTTCAAGTTAAAAGTCTCCATTCTCTATTACTCCTTAATTTAGTTTACTTCACATTTAGGTAGCTAATGTAATCGATTTGTTTGCCAACACAAGTCTAGATAGCACTAGCTGTATTATGCCTACAACAGTGAAGTTTCAGTCCGCTAGGTGTATCTCTACAGCATGGGCATATCTCTGGGTGAGTGGACATCCTCATGCATGGACCTTATCAAAATATGACTAATTCAATATTGCACCATCCCATTCTCTGGGCTCTGTCTGCAATCATAACCAGTAGTATATACCAGGAATAATTAAACAGAATAATAATAGATGTTTGGTTCATCTATGAATTATGTATGACCATTGGAGTTTTTGCCACTCAAAATATTTTTTTATAGAATATTTTGATATTCATTTCATCACAAAAAATCTTGCCAAAGCATATTCTGTAGGAGGGGTTAATATAAATTAAAAAACAATTTGACATGATTTATATGAATCAGGTCATGAACATATGGACTTTGAAATGAACAAGGGAGAGGTTAAACGTAGGCTAAGTCTGGCATAAGATTATTCCCACACTTTTTTTTACTATAGGGCTGTCAGGGCGTGTTGTAGGTGTAATGTAGGAATCAAACGCAGGACTCAGACTGAATGTTCCAAAGGCTGTATTACTGGCCAAACTAAGGCAACAGGACAACTTAGCCCGAAAGCGAAAAAACACGCACGAAGGCGAAAAGGTAATTGCGCACAAACAGGTGCGACAAAATGTAACTGTGCACACACAGGTGCGAAAATGCTCCAGCACAGTGGAGAATAAGCTCAACCGAGCAAAACACAATACTGACGGAAATAATTACACACAACACTAGACAAACACAACGAGAAACTTATAGGACACTAATTACGCCAAAACAGAAACAGGTGTGGAAACAAACAGACAAAAGCAAACGAACATGAAACATATAGCGGTGGCAGCTAGAATTCCGGAGACGACGAACGCCGAAACCTGCCCGAACAAGGGAGAGAGGCAGCCTCGGCCGAAACCGTGACAGTACCCCCCCCCTGACGCGCGGCTCCAGACGTGCGCCGACTCCGGCCTCGGGGACGACCAGGAGGACGCGGAGCAGGGCGCGTCGGATGCCCCCGATGGAATTCCGTCAGGAGCGACGGGTCCAAAACGTCTCTCCTCGGCACCCAGCACCGCTCCTCCGGACCGTACCCCTCCCACTCCACTAGATACTGGAGACCCCCCATCCGACGTCTCGAATCCAAGATGGATCTCACGGAGTACGCCGGTGCCCCCTCGATGTCCAACGGGGGCGGAGGAGTCTCCAAGATCTCATCTTCTTGGAGTGGGCCCGCTACCACCGGCCTGAGAAGGGACACATGGAACGAGGGGTTAATACACTTATACTCCACAGGTAGCTGTAATCTATAACATACCTCGTTCAACCTTCTCAGGACTTTAAATGGCCCTACAAACCGCCGACCCAGTTTCCGACAGGGCAGGCGGAGGGGCAGGTTTCTGGTAGAGAGCCAGACTCGATCACCAGGTGCGTACACCGGTGCCTCACTGCGGTGGAGATCAGCGCTCGCCTTCTGACGTCGGAGGGCCCGCTGCAGGTGGACGTGTGCAGCGTTCCAAGTCTCCTCCGAGCGCCGCGCCCACTCATCCACCGCAGGAGCCTCGATCTGGCTCTGCTGCCAGGGTGCCAGAACCGGCTGGTAACCTAACACACATTGAAATGGAGTTAGGTTAGTGGAGGAATGGCGTAGGGAATTCTGGGCCATCTCGGCCCAGGGAACGTACCTTGACCACTCCTCCGGCCGGTCCTGGCAGTATGTTCTGAGAAACCTACCCACATCCTGGTTTACGCGTTCCACCTGCCCATTACTCTCCGGGTGGTAACCCGAGGTGAGGCTCACCGAGACCCCCAACCGCTCCATAAATGCTCTCCAGACTCTGGAGGTGAATTGGGGACCCCGATCAGCCACAATGTCCTCGGGTACCCCGTAGTGCCGGAACACATGGGTAAACAGTGCCTCGGCAGTTTGCAGGGCAGTAGGAAGACCCGGCATGGGGAGCAAACGACAGGCCTTAGAGAACCGGTCCACAACGACCAGGATGGTAGTATTCCCTTGGGAGAGGGGAAGGTCTGTTATAAAGTCCACTGAGAGGTGGGACCATGGTCGTTGTAGAACGGGCAGGGGTAGCAACTTACCCCTAGGTAGATGTCTAGGCGCCTTACACTGGGCGCACACCGAGCAGGAGGAAACATAAACCCTCACATCCCTTGCCAACGTGGGCCACCAGTACTTGGCACTAAGACAGTGCACTGTCCGGCCGATACCCGGATGTCCAGAGGAGGGTGACGTGTGAGCCCAATAGATCAATCGATCCCGAACCTCGAGCGGAACGTACTTCCGACCCTCCGGGCACTGTGGTGGACTAGGGTCGGTGCGTAACGCCCGCTCGAGTTCAGCATCGACCTCCCACACTACCGGTGCCACCAGACACGACTCAGGCAGTATGGGAGTGGGCTCCACGGACCTCTCCTCCGTGTCATACCGCCGAGACAGCGCATCTGCCTTGCCATTCTGTGACCCAGGGATGTACGTGATCTTAAAAGTAAACCTGGTCAAGAACATACTCCATCTTGCCTGGCGAGGGTTCAGCCTCCTCGCCGCCCGGATGTACTCCAGGTTACGGTGGTCCGTCAAAATGAGGAAAGGGTGTTGAGCCCCCTCAAGCCAGTGCCTCCACACCTTTAGAGCCTGTACCACGGCTAACAGCTCCCTGTCCCCTACGTCATAGTTCCGCTCCGCCGGACTGAGCTTCTTAGAATAAAAAGCACAGGGGCGGAGTTTAGGTGGCGCGCCAGACCGTTGTGAAAGCACGGCCCCTAAACCGGCTTCCGACGCGTCCACCTCTACCTGGAACGGCAAAGAGGGATCCGGATGCGCCAGCACCGGGGCCGAGGTAAACAGGTCCTTCAGCCTCCCAAACGCCCTGTCCGCCTCGGCCGACCACTGCAGACGCACCGGACCCCCCTTCAACAGAGACGTGATGGGAGCTGCCACCTGTCCAAAACCCCGGATAAACCTCCTGTAGTAATTTGCAAACCCCAAAAACTGCTGCACCTCCTTCACAGTGGTTGGTGTTTGCCAATTACGCACGGCCGACACCCGGTCTACCTCCATCTTCACCCCTGACGCAGACAACTGATAACCCAAAAAGGAGACCGACTCCTGGAAAAACAGACACTTCTCTGCCTTCACATACAGGTCGTGCTCCACCAGCCGCCGCAACACTCTGCGCACCAGGGCCACATGCTCGACACGGGTAGGTGAGTACACGAGAATGTCATCAATGTACACCACCACCCCCTGCCCCTGCATGTCCCTGAAGATCTCATCCACAAATGATTGGAAAACTGACGGAGCGTTCATCAACCCGTATGGCATGACCAGATACTCGTAATGGCCCGAGGTGGTACTAAAGGCTGTTTTCCATTCATCACCCTCCCTGATGCGCACCAAGTTGTACGCGCTCCTGAGATCTAATTTCGTGAAGAAACGCGCCCCATGCAACGACTCAGTCATGGTCGCAATCAGCGGGAGTGGATAACTATACTTCACCGTAATCTGATTGAGACCACGGTAATCGATGCACGGGCGCAAACCACCATCCTTTTTCTTCACGAAAAAGAAACTCGAGGACGCGGGGGAAGTGGAAGGCCGTATGTATCCTTGTCTCAGCGATTCGTCTATGTAAATCTCCATAGCTTTCTTCTCCTCCTGAGACAGAGGATACACATGGCTCCGTGGGAGCGCAGCTCCTGCCTGGAGGTCTATCGCACAATCCCCCTGCCTATGGGGTGGCAACCGCGTCGCCCTCGCCTTACTAAACGCAATAGCCAAATCCCCATACTCAGGTGGAACGTGCAATGCGGGCACCTGGTTTGGACTCTCCACCGAGGTAGCCCCTACGGAAACGCCCAAACATCTACCCACACACTGAGCAGACCACTCCATCAGAGCCCTCTCCTGCCACGAAATCGCTGGGTTATGGGTACTCAACCAGGGCATGCCCAGCACCACCGGATACGCAGGAGAGTCAATCAGGAACAGCTGAATCATCTCCTGATGATCCCCCTGCGCACACATCCTAAGTGGCGCCGTGACCTCCCTGATTAAGCCCGTACCCAACGGACGACTATCTAGGGCGTGAACGGGAAAAGGAACATCAACAGGAATGACGGGAATCCCTAACGCTAAACAAAACTTTTTATCAATAAAATTCCCAGCCGCGCCTGAATCTACCAGCGCCTTATGCTGGGAATGAGGTGCTACCTGTGGAAAACGTACAGGCATACAAAAATGGGCAACAGTGAGCTCTGGGTGAGTGGGGCGCCTACTCACCTGGAGGGAATCCCCAGTGCGGGACCTGTCGTCATCTCCCCTAGGAGGCCATCCCCAGCACCTAGCCGCGGTGTGTCCTCCCCGACCACAGTTGGTGCAGTGGATGGACCCCCTAGCCTGCCGACTCCTCCTCTCTCTAGCGCCAGCGCCCCCGAGCTCCATAGGACACGGCTCGGAGGCGCTGGAGGGTGAAATGGACGGACCCTCCGCAGGACGTCCGCGGGTAGCCAGTAGGTTATCCAGCCTGATGGACATGTCAACCAGCTGGTCGAAAGAGAGGCTGGTGTCCCTACAAGCCAGCTCCCGACGGACGTCCTCTCGTAGGCTACATCTGTATAGATCGATGAGGGCCCGATCATTCCACCCTGCATCTGCCGCTAGAGTACGGAATTCGAGCGCGAATTCCTGGGCACTTCTCCTCCCCTGCCGGAGGAAGACCAGACGCTCCCCCGCCGCTTTCCCCTCCGGGGGATGGTCAAACACCGCCCTGAAGCGGCGGGAGAACTCGTTGTAAGTAATCGTCGTGGCGTCGATCTTCCTCCACTCCGCGTTGGCCCACTCCAACGCTTTTCCGGCCAGGCAGGAGATCAGGGCGGACACGCTCTCATGCCCTGAAGGTGCCGGGTGCACTGTGGCCAGGTATAGCTCCACCTGGAGTAGGAATCCCTGACACCCAGCCGCGGTTCCGTCGTAGGCCCTCGGGAGAGATAGTCGGACTCCTCGAGGTTCCGGCGCTGGAATGGGCGGGCTGGCCGATGGTGCTGGCAGGGCGGGAGGCGGTGGAGGCGTACCCCAGCCTCGGAGGGTGGAAATCACCTCCTGCAGGGCGGTCCCCATCTGCAGGAGCTGCTCTTGTTGGTCCCGAACCTGGGCCTCCAGTCTCGTCTGGGCTGCTTCGGCTCCTGCTGATTCCATTGAAGGTGTGTAATTCTGTCAGGGCGTGTTGTAGGTGTAATGTAGGAATCAAACGCAGGACTCAGACTGAATGTTCCAAAGGCTGTATTACTGGCCAAACTAAGGCAACAGGACAACTTAGCCCGAAAGCGAAAAAACACGCACGAAGGCGAAAAGGTAATTGCGCACAAACAGGTGCGACAAAATGTAACTGTGCACACACAGGTGCGAAAATGCTCCAGCACAGTGGAGAATAAGCTCAACCGAGCAAAACACAATACTGACGGAAATAATTACACACAACACTAGACAAACACAACGAGAAACTTATAGGACACTAATTACGCCAAAACAGAAACAGGTGTGGAAACAAACAGACAAAAGCAAACGAACATGAAACATATAGCGGTGGCAGCTAGAATTCCGGAGACGACGAACGCCGAAACCTGCCCGAACAAGGGAGAGAGGCAGCCTCGGCCGAAACCGTGACAAGGGCTCTCCTTAAAAAGAGACCCTAGCTCACAGGCCTCTAAACATAGCCTCTAAATACATCTTAAAACAAAATAGTTGATAGGGAAAACAGATCTGGCAATAAGAATAGGCTATAGATAGTCTTGACTATTTGGGAACCCTTGGCTATTTCGCTCAGGACAGGTTATAGCCAAGACTTAATCAATATTTTGTTTTGTCTCATTTATTGATATGGATATAGCCTCTGCGTGATGGGGTTTGCAATGCAAATGGCTATAACAAGCCTACATACAGAGTGGAATTCACTAATACAACAGTCAAAATGCCTAATATAAGGCCTACATTCCGTGTTCCCAAATACTGGAAAAAGTGTGATTCATTAGGTTACATGATCACCACAATAGCCCCAGGCGGCTATAAAAAAAGTAATTATGCAATCATATGGCCATTAAATAACACACAACATATTTAGATGAGGGAATGGGCCTAAATCATATTTACTTTCTATTTTGCAGCTCAGGCGGTTATTCTAGACAAGGCTCTTCTGTGTCTTTATCATTCTCACACAAGTAATTTGCTAAAGGCCCAAGCCTATACTACGTCATCTACTGGTATAACGTCGTTATTGAATGCAGTTCTAAAACAAGCTCTAGACTTATATTTTGGAAATTAAACCGGAAGCTGCAAAGCAACTCTAACGTCTGGTGGATGTATGGAGGCTGAAAAACCCTGACCTAGTGAAATATATATGGAGGAGGCTTACTCAAGCTTGCAGTCTTGATTATTTCCTGGTCTCACTCTTGCAGGTATCAAAAGTAAAAAATAAAAATAAAATGAATAGGAGACAGAATGCAATCGGACCATCATCTAATTGGCCTCCACATAACTCCACGTGGACATTTTTAATTTTATCAAAGCCTATTGGATGACAATTTGTTCTTAACTAAGACAAAATAATTAATAATTGACTTTTTTTCTGCACAACATAGGTACAGCAGATCCCCTTATTGTATTGGACACTTTTTAATGTACTTTTAGAGGCCGTTCAATACAATATTCATCATTAAAACAAAATCAGTTTAGGTCAAAAGAGATTAGACTAATAAAGGAAAAAGAGGAAATAACAGCGCAGGTAGATGGTAATGGAAACTGTACTATAGAGGCACAAAATAGGTTAGAGGAAAAACAAAGAGAATTGGAGGTAATTAATTCAAGAATTATCAAGTTTAATTTATTACAAAAATAAAGTGAATTGGATGGAAAATTGTGAAAAATGCACTAAATCTTTCTTGAACCTTCAAAATAGAAATGCTACCAAAAATAATTTACAGAAACTAATTGCAAGTGATGGAGTCATCCATGATTCACCTAATTATATTTTAAGCATATGTTTTCTTTTCAGTCTCCTCCATTTCCACTGAATGATGTTAACTGTAAGGATGTATTTCCTAATAATAATAATAATAATAATGTAAATTAATAAATGTACAGAAAGACCCGTGTGAAGGCCAACTTACAGAGGAGGAACTTTTTGAGGCAATTAAATATTTTCAGTCTGGAAAAACACCAGGGCTTGATGGTATACCAGTAGAGGTATGTCAGACCTTTTTTGATGTACTCAAAGATCCATTATTAGCATGTTTTAATTACTTTCAGGCACTCAACAAGAAGGTCTGATATCATTACTACTGAAACATGTTTTGATGTGAAAATCCTGGCGAAATGCATAGCACATAAAATAAAAAAGGTTTTACCAGATATTGTTCATCCTGATCAGACAAGTTTTTTACATGGACGATATATTGGAGATAATATACGACAATTACTTGAAACAATTGAACATTATGAAACATCAAAGATACCAGGCCTGGTCCTCATAGCAGATTTTGAAAAGGCGTTTGATAAAATACGCCTAGAATTTATACATAAAATGCCTGGATTACTTTAATTTCGATGAATCTCTTATACCATGGGTTAAAGTTATGTACAGCAACCCCAGGTGTAAAATAGTAAATAATGGTTACTTCTCAGAAAGTATTGAGCTTTTAAGCGGAGTAAAACAAGGCTGTCCGTTGTCTCCATATCTATTTATTATGGCCATTGAAATGCTAGCTATTAAAATTAGATCCAACAAGGAAATCAAGGGGTTAGAAATCCAGGGGATAAAAACAAAAGTGTCAATGTATGCCGATGAGTGAAGACTGAAGTCCTCAATCTGGATCCCTGCACAGTCTCATTGAAGATCTTGATCACTTTTCTATCCTCTCTGGACTAAAACCTAATTCTGACAAGTGTACCATATTACGTATTAGATCGTTAAAAGACACAGTGTTTACACTACCTTGTAGTTAACCAATAAAATGGGCGGATGTTGAAGTAGACATACTTGTATTCATATCTCAAAAAATATAAATTAACTTACCACAATCAATTTCAATAGAAAGTTTGCAAAAATAGATGAGATTCTGCAACTACGGAGAGGTGAATACTTGTCTATTTATGGGAAAATCACACTGATTAACTATTTGGTCCTATCACAGTTTACTTACTTATTAATGGCGCTGCCTACTCCAGACAACTCATTTTTTTTAAATCATATGAGAAAAAAATATTTCATTTTTTTTGGAATGCTAAGCCAGACAAAATTAAACGTGTCTATTTATATAATGAATATGAGTTTGGGGGGCAAAAATTATACAATATTAAAGCTTTAAACCTCTCACTAAAAGCTTCACTCATACATAAATTATACTTAAACACAAAATGTTTTTCCAGTAGATTGTTCAAAAATTGCCTTTTTGCTTTTATACAGATTACAACTTCTCATTTCCGACTAATTGAAAATGAAATTTTGTTTAAAGTATCGCCCTTTCTAAAACAAGCCATACAAATAACAAATATTACAACAAATATTATGGTTAAACTCAAATATACTGATTAATTTAAAAACATTCTTTATGGAATTTTTCTTTTAAAAATGGTATTATATTTATGAATGATATTATGAATAGAAATGGATAAGTTATGTCACATACAATGGCTTGCAAAAGTATTCACTCCCCTTGGCATTTTTCCTATTTTGTTTTTTTACAACCTGGAATTAAAAATGATTTTTGGGGGGTTTGTACCATTTGGGCGGCAGGTAGCTTAGTGGTTAAGAGCGTTGTACCAGTAACCGAAAGGTCGCTGGTTCTAATCCCCAAGCCGACTAGGTGAAAAATCTGTCGATGTGCCCTTGAGCAAGGCACTTAACCCTAATTGCTCCTGTAAGTCGCTCTGGATAAGAGCGTCTGCTAAATGACCAATTTATTTATTTATTTATTATTTGATTTACACAATATGCCTACCACTTTGAAGATGCAAAATATTTTTTATTGTGAAACAAACAAGAAATAAGACCAAAAAAATGAAAACTTGAGCGTGCATAACTATTCACCCCACTGGGATTTCTGTCCATTCTTCATGGCAAAACTGCTCCAGCACCTTCAAGTTGAATGGGTTCCGCTGGTGTAAAGCAATCTTTAAGTCATACCACAGATTCTCAATTGGATTGAGGTCTGGGCTTTGACTAGGCCATTCCAAGACATTTAAATGTGTTGCTTTAGCAGTATGCTTAGGGTCATTGTCCTGCTGGAAGGTGCAACTCTGTCCCAGTCTCAAACCTCTGGAAGACTGAAACAGGTTTCCCTCAAGAATTTCCCTGTATTTAGCGCCATCCATCATTCCATCATTTCTGACCATTTTCCCTGCCGATGAAAAACATCCCCACAGCATGATGCTGCCACCACCATGCTTCAATGTGGGGATGGTTTTCTCGGGGTGATGAGAGTTGTTTGTGCCAGACATAGCGTTTTTTTCTTGATAGCCAAAAAGCTCATCTGACCAGAGTACCTTCTTCCATATGTTTGGGTAGTCTCCCATATGCCTTTTGGCGAACACCAAACGTGTTTGCTTATTTCTTTCTTTAAGCAATAGCTTTTTTCTGGCCATTATTCCGTAAAGCCCAGCTCTGTGGAGTGTACGGCTTAAAGTGGTCCTATGGACAGATACTATAATCTCAGCTGTGGAGCTTTGCAGCTCCTTCAGGGTTATCTTTGTTGCCTCTCTGATTAATGCCCTCCTTGCCTTGTCCGTGAGTTTTGGTGGGCGGCCCTCTCTTGGCAGGTTTGTTGTGGTGCCATATTCTTTTCATTTTTTTTTTTTATAATGGACTTAATGGTGCTCCGTGGGATGTTAAAAGTTTCTGATATATCTTTATAACCCAACTCTGATCTGTACTTCTCCACAACTTTGTCCCTGACCTGTTTGGAGAGCTCCTTGGTCTTCATGGTGCCGCTTGCTTGGTGGTGCCCCTTGCCTAGTGGTGTTGCAACCTCCCCGGCCTTTCAGAACAGGTGTATATATACACTGAGATCATGTGACAGATCATGTGACACTTAAATAAAGTCCACCTGTGTGCAATCTAACTAATTATGTGACTTCTGAAGGTAATTGGTTGCAACTGATCTTATTTAGGGTATTCATAGCAAAGGGGGTGAATACATATGCACACACCACTTTTCCGTTATTTATTTTGAGAGTTGATTGAGAGTTACCCATCTAATAAAACACAGAGGGTTTTCTTTATCACTAGAACCACCATAGGCCAACTGCCACTGACGTTTGATTTTGTAAATGTAAAAAAATTGACCCATCCTGCTCCTTCCCTGATATTTCCTAAATGTTTGTATTTTATTTTCTTCACACCTATTATTGCACAGAGAGTGAGTCCATGCAATTTATTGTGTGACTTGTTAAGCACATTTTTTAAACTCCTGAACTTATTTAGGCTTGCCATAACAAAGGGGTTGAATACTTATTGACTCAAAACATTTCAGCTTTTCATTTTTTATTAATTTGTAAACATTTCTAAAAACATAATTCCACTTTGACATTATGGGGTATTGTGTGTAGGCCAGTGACACAAAATCTAAATTTGCAACACAACAAAATGTGGAAAAAGTCAAGGGGTGTGAATACTTTGTGAAGGCAATGTAGATGTTTTCTTTTAAGATGAAAAATGGTTGAAAAATGTATCTATGCCTTCATCTCCCAAAAAGAGACTCTTAGATTTTTTGACACCCACATGGATATGCTCCTATAAAATTCATGTTGGTGCTCATTGATCCTTTTCTATGAAAATGCCCATGTCAGTGTGGGAAAAGTCTTTCCATTTCCAAATCAGGCCATTTTTTATGTAATTGTTTACCTTTATTTATTCAGGTAGTCATACTGAGACCAATGTCTCTTTTACAGATGAGCCCTGAGTTACATAAATTACAGAAAATACAAAAATCAAATTATAAATACAAAATGCAAGCAGAAAGAAAAACACAGTCATAAACAACAAACACATTCATCAGTAAGAACATCCTCAATCAGCTCTCTGAATTGCCCTAGAGGCACCAGAACATCAAATTTAAGAACATTTTGAAGATTGTTCCACAAATAAGGTGCAAGAAAACTAAAAGCTGATTTACCTAACTCAGTAGAGACCAAAGGAATCTCCAGAGTTAGCCATCCCTGAGACTCTTATGTCTAATGTTTAGTAATGATGTTAGGTACAGTGTGACTTTTTGTTAAAGGGCTTTATAAATGAAAATATAGTAATGTATCAACCTACGTGACATCAGAGGGCCAACCAACTTTCTAGTAGAGAATGCAATGATGAGTACTAAAATTGTCGCCGGTAATAAGGCGCAGTGCGCTATGATAAACTGCATCTAATGGCTTTAATGAAGTGGCAGCTGCGTTCATATACAGTTGAAGTCGGAAGTTTACATACACCTTAGCCAAATACATTTAAACTCAGTTTTTCACAACTCCTGACATTTAATCCTAGTAAAATATCCCTGTCTTAGGTCAGTTAGGATCACCATTTTATTTTAAGAATGTGAAATGTCAGAATAATAGTAGAGAATAATAGTATGATTTATTTCAGTTTTTAATTATTTCATCACATTCCCAGTTGGTCAGAAGTTTACATACACTCAATTAGCATTTGGTAGCATTGCCTTTACATTGTTTAACTTGGGTCAAACATTTCAGGTAGCCTTCCACAAGCTTCCCACAATAAATTTGGTCAATTTTGGCCCATTCCTCCTGACAGAGCTGGTGTAACTGAGTCAGGTTTGTAGGCCTCCTTGCTCGCACACGCTTTTTCAGTTCTGCCCACAAATGTTCTATAGGATTGAGGTCAGGGCTTTGTGATGGCCACTCCAATACCTTGACTTTGTTGTCCTTAAGCCATTTTGCCACAGCTTTGGAAGTATGCTTGGGGTCATTGTCCATTTGGAAGACCCATTTGCGACCAAGCTTTAACTTCCTGACTGATGTCTTGAGATGTTGCTTAAATATATCGACATAATTTTCCTTCCTCATGATGCCATCTATTTTGTGAAGTGCACCAGGCCCTCCTGTAGCAAAGCACCCCCACAGCATGATGCTGCCAACCCTGTGCTTCACGGTTGGGATGGTGTTCTTCGGCTTGCAAGCATTCCCCTTTTTCCTCCAAACATAACGATGGTCATTATTGCCAAACATTTCTATTTTTGTTTCATCAGACCAGAGGACATTTCTCAAAAAAGTACGATATTCGTCCCCATGTGCAGATGCAAACCGTAGTCTGGCTTTTTTATGGCGGTTTTGGAGCAGTGGCTTCTTCCTTGCTGAGCGGCCTTTCAGGTTATGTCGATATAGGACTCGTTTTTACTGTGGATATAGATACTTTTGTACCTGTTTCCTCCAGCATCTTCACAAGGTCCTTTGCTGTTGTTCTGGGATTGATTTGCACTTTTCGCACCAAAGTATGTTCATCTCTAGGAGACAGAACGAATCTCCTTCCTGAGTGGTATGATGGCTGCGTGG
The DNA here is from genome assembly GCF_964263955.1 of Coregonus lavaretus. Lineage (NCBI taxonomy): Eukaryota > Metazoa > Chordata > Actinopteri > Salmoniformes > Salmonidae > Coregonus > Coregonus lavaretus. Next base: position 168,763 of record NW_028161537.1, on the reverse strand, counting down.
TCCCATGGTGTTTATACTTGCGTACTATTGTTTGTACAGATGAACGTGGTACCTTCAGGTGTTTGGAAATTGCTCCCAAGGATGTACCAGACTTGTGGAGGTCTACAATTTGTTTTCTGAAGTCTTGGCTGAATTTTTTTGATTTCCCCACGATGTCAAGCGAAGAGGCACTGAGGTTTAAGGTAGGCCTTGAAATACATCCACAGGTATACCTCCAATTGACTCAAATTATGTCAATTAGCCTATCAGAAGCTTCTAAAGCCATGACATCATTTTCTGGAATTTTCCAAGCTGTTTAAAGGCACAGTCAACTTAGTGTATGTAAACTTCTGACCCACTAGAATTGTGATACAGTGAATTATAAGTGAAATAATCTGTCTGTAAACAATTGTTGGAAAATTACTTGTGTCATGCACAAAGTAGATGTCCTAACCGACTTTCCAAAACTATAGTTTGTTAACAAGAAATTTGTGGAGTGGTTGAAAAACGAGTTTAATGACTCCAACCTAAGTGTATGTAAACTTCCGACTTCAGCTGTAGATGATGTCACCATAGTCTAAGACCGATAGGAACGTCAACTGAATAATCTGCTTTCTACTATTTAGCGAGAGGCAAGACCTATTTTTATAGAAGAAGCACATATTTATTCTCAGCTTCTTAACTAGCACATCAATATGCTTTTTAAAAGACAGATTTTCATCTATCCAGATGCCCAGATATTTGGAAACCATCCAAAGTACATATGCTTAAATCATAAGACTTATTTTTATGCGCTCTAGAGAACAACATATACTTAGTTTTACCTGCATTCAGTACTAATTTCAGGTCAATAAAGTTTTTTTCTGTAATACAAGAAGGCAGACTGTAGTTCAGATAGAGCCTGGTCAACCGTGAGGGCAATAGCATACACTTAAGTATCATCAGTACACAAGTGCAGGTTCCAATTTTTTACAGACAAGTCAATATTGTTAATGTGAACAGTAAAAAGTACAGGACCCAGAATTGACCCCCGTGGGACACCTTTCGTAATATTCAGGAAACCTGATTTAACACCATCAGTAGATATACATTGAGTTCTATCTGTTAAGTAATTTTTTAACCAGTTACATGCAGCCTGGTCTAGCTATAATGTGTATGTGTCTACACGAGATACACTACATGACCAAAAGTATGTGGACACCTGTTTGTCAAACAACTCAGTCCAAATTCATGGGAATTAATATGGAGTTGGTCAACCCTTTGCTGCTATAACAGCCTCCACTTTCCACTAGATGTTGGAACATTGCTGCGGGGAATTGCTTCCATTCAGCCACAAGAGCATTAGTGAGGTCGGGCACTGATATTGGGCGATTAGGCCTGGCTTGCAGTCAGCGATGCAATTCATCCCATAAGGTGTTTGATGGGGTTGAGGTCAGGGCTCTGTGCAAGCTAGTCAAGTTCTTCCACACCGATCTCGACAAACCATATCTATATGGACCTCGCTTTGTGCACGAGGGCATTGTCATGCTGAAACTGTTGCCACAAAGTTGGAAGCACAGAATCATCTCAAATGTCACTGTATGCTGTAGCGTTAAGATTTCCCTTCACTGGAACTAAGGGGCCTAGCCCGAACCATGAACAACAGCCCCAGACCATTATACCACCTCCACCAGGTAGTGTTCTCCTGGCATCCGCCAAACTCAGATTTGTCCGTTGGACTGCCAGATATTGAAGCGTGATTCATCACTCCAAAGAACTCGTTTCTACTGCTCCAGAGTCCAATGGCGGCGAGCTTTACACCACTCCCACCGATGCTTGGCATTGCGAATGGCAATCTTAGGGTTGTGTGCGGCTGCTCGACCATGGAAACCCATTTCATGAATCTCCAGACAAACAGTTATTGTGCTGACGTTGCTTCCAGAGGCAGTTTGGAACTCTGTAGTGAGTGTTGCAACCGAGGAAAGACGATTTTTACGCGTTACGCGCTTCAGCACTCGGCGGTCCCCTTCATTGAGCTTGTGTGGCCTACAACTTCCGGGCTGAGCAGTTGTTGGTCCTAGACGTTTCCATTTCACAATAACAGCACTTACAGTTGACTGGGGCAGCTCTAGCGGGCTAGAAATTTGACGAACTGACTTGTTGGAAAGGTGGCATCGTATGACGGTTCCACGTTGAAAGTCACTGTGCTCTTCAGTAAAGCCATTTTAGTGCCAATGTTTGTCTATGGAGATTGCATGGCTGTGTGCTCGATTTTATACACCTGTCAGCAACGGGTGTGGCTGAAATAGCCAAATCCACTAATTCGAAGTTGTTTCCATATACTTTTGTATATATCATGTGTATAGGGTTAATCATTCTTATCCAATTCTATGATCATTGGTAATTACTTTATGTAAGCTGCTACAGACATATAAAACCCAGCAATGTCCTTTGCTACTCAAACCCACGTCTGGGTTGAGCCTAGTAATATACTGTGCATTAGAAGATAAGTCTTCAATTTGAGCCCTGGACAGAGCAGCATGACCTTCATTAGCTCAAGCTGACCTTGATAATAATTTACATTCTCTCACTAATAGTTCTGTATGGATGTGCACATCTACTCTGTGAAGAATGGAAGGAAATGTTAAAGTAATTGATATCCTAATGAGTGTCATATACTTGGCTATCCACTATCCCTGTGTTGCGTGGTAACTGTATGCTGCTAGCACAGTTCACATCATTCTTCTGTCCTGATATCACAGTGAATCACTTTAGTCACATGCACACACACACACGCGCGCACACACACACACACACACACACCCACACAGACCCATCCACCTACCCACACACACATCTATCCACCCACACCCACGTTTCTGTGTTCAAAACATTTTCATGGGAGGCCGTTACAGGAAATCTGCTGAATCCTCCACATTTTTATGGCCTCCTGATGTGCCCATATGTTCCACACTCTGTTCCGTCAGGTCCTAATTCTTTAAATTGTTTTTTTATGCCTTACTTGAAATGGGAATCATTAATTAGATCATAGCATCACTTGCATCAGCCTCTCATTCAGTGTATCACACAGCTCTCTGGTGAAGTGCTCTTTGCCGCCCTTCTCTCTGTCATTGTTTTTTGGCTCTGGCATGCAGAGTGGTCGGGGATGCTCTCTCTCGCTCATGAGTCATGGGCAGCCTTCCACTCTCTCACTGAACACCATTCATTTTACATAACTTAATGGATGCTTTGGTAATTATCAGCTTTTTAAAGCCTTTTGGGCCCCATTTGGGCTTTTTTAATCTCTGTGTCTAGCTGACCTTGATTATCTGAGCAAGGATGTCTTTGCTGTTTTCCTCTGTAATATACAGTGGGGAAAAAAAGTATTTAGTCAGCCACCAATTGTGCAAGTTCTCCCACTTAAAAAGATGAGAGAGGCCTGTAATTTTCATCATAGGTACACGTCAACTATGACAGACAAAATGAGAAAAAAAATCCAGAAAATCACATTGTAGGATTTGTAATGAATTTATTTGCAAATTATGGTGGAAAATAAGTATTTGGTCAATAACAAAAGTTTCTCAATACTTTGTTATATACCCTTTGTTGGCAATGACACAGGTCAAACGTTTTCTGTAAGTCTTCACAAGGTTCACACACTGTTGCTGGTATTTTGGCCCATTCCTCCATGCAGATATCCTCTAGAGCAGTGATGTTTTGGGGCTGTCGCTGGGCAACACAGACTTTCAACTCCCTCCAAAGATTTTCTATGGGGTTGAGATCTGGAGACTGGTTAGGCCACTCCAGGACCTTGAAATGGTTCTTACGAAGCCACTCCTTCGTTGCCCGGGCGGTGTGTTTGGGATCATTGTCATGCTGAAAGACCCAGCCACGTTTCATCTTCAATGCCCTTGCTGATGGAAGGAGGTTTTCACTCAAAATCTCACGATACATGGCCCCATTCATTCTTTCCTTTACACGGATCAGTCGTCCTGGTCCCTTTGCAGAAAAACAGCCCCAAAGCATGATGTTTCCACCCCCATGCTTCACAGTAGGTATGGTGTTCTTTGGATGCAACTCAGCATTCTTTGTCCTCCAAACACGACGAGTTGAGTTTTTACCAAAAAGTTATATTTTGGTTTCATCTGACCATATGACATTCTCCCAATCCTCTTCTGGATCATCCAAATGCACTCTAGCAAACTTCAGACGGGCCTGGACATGTACTGGCATAAGCAGGGGGACACGTCTGGCACTGCAGGATTTGAGTCCCTGGCGGCGTAGTGTGTTACTGATGGTAGGCTTTGTTACTTTGGTCCCAGCTCTCTGCAGGTCATTCACTAGGTCCTCCCGTGTGGTTCTGGGATTTTTGCTCACTGTTCTTATGATCATTTTGACCCCACGGGGTGAGATCTTGCGTGGAGCCCCAGATCGAGGGAGATTATCAGTGGTCTTGTATGTCTTCCATTTCCTAATAATTGCTCCCACAGTTGATTTCTTCAAACCAAGCTGCTTACCTATTGCAGATTCAGTCTTCCCAGCCTGGTGCAGGTCTACAAATTTGTTTCTGGTGTCCTTTGACAGCTCTTTGGTCTTGGCCATAGTGGAGTTTGGAGTGTGACTGTTTGAGGTTGTGGACAGGTGTCTTTTATACTGATAACAAGTTCAAACAGGTGCCATTAATACAGGTAATGAGTGGAGGACAGAGGAGCCTCTTAAAGAAGAAGTTACAGGTCTGTGAGAGCCAGAAATCTTGCTTGTTTGTAGTTGACCAAATGCTTATTTTCCACCATAATTTGCAAATAAATTCATAAAAAATCCTACAATGTGATTTTCTGGATTTTTTTTCCTCCATTTGTCTGTCATAGTTGACGTGTACCTATGATGAAAATTACAGGCCTCTCTCATCTTTTTAAGTGGGAGAACTTGCACAATTGGTGGCTGACTAAATACTTTTTTTCCCCAATGTATATATTTTTTAACCTAATATGGCTGGGAAGAATAAGCGTCAATACCCAGTCAGGTACCCTCTAAAGTTCTCCCTAAGGAGCTGAATGCTGTGTATGAAGATGTTCAAGGTATATGTCAGCCTAAAATTGTTGCTTTAGGTGTTGTTTTTCAAAGGAAGAACGATTTGAAACCTGCGAGGAGTACAAGATAAAAGCTCAGACCCATAGCTGATGATCGTATCATTCTACTACTGCATATCAGGTTATTAATAACCTCCCCAGGGACATCATTACACTGTCTCAATAACAGACTCAGAACAATCAGAGGTGGGGAGGGGTGTCAATTGTGTGCATGCGTGCGTGAATGTTTGCGTGCTTCCGTGCATTAGGGGTTGGGATTTGTGTGGGATGTCTGGAGGTGTGTGCTACTCCACCTCTGTTTTCTGCAATCCACTTATAAGTCTGATGATGCCTGATTGCTTTTTTCTTTGTTTAGCTTTTGTTTTCGTCTGTATCTCATGGCAGTGCTGCACTGTGATTTGTCTGGGTTGTTGTTGTCGGGCAGATGGGCAGCCAGAGCAGCCATGCTGGCGGGACTGAGGGAATGGGAGGGTGTTTGATCTGTCTGGGTCTGGAGGAGAGACTGACTGCCATCTTCAGTCTGAGGAGCTGCTGCAGGAGGGAAAGCAAAGCGCTTCAGAGATCATGGCAAGGCAGTTTAATGAGGCCACCAGAGAGAAGGAGAGAGAGATGGAAGGAGAGAGAAAGAGAGAGAGATCAAGTGTGGAGATAGGCCCACATCCTTTAAAGGTGTAACACACACACATCTGTCTCATACACTGACTGACTGACTGAGTTAGAGTATGACAAACGCCAACAGCAGAGCATAGGTACTGTACTGTGAGGCAGCTGAAGTCCTCTTCTTGAAAATAAATTCACTCTCTCACTCCATATAGAACAACCCAAAGCACACAGGCTTTCCTTGACAGTGTTCAAAAGGTTGCAGCTGTGCCCTGGAAAATACTAAACATTCCGGACGAGACACATACAGTGAGGGAAAAAAGTATTTGATCCCCTGCTGATTTTGTACGTTTGCCCACTGACAAAGACATGATCAGTCTATAATTTTAATGGTAGGTTTATTTGAACAGTGAGACACAGAATAACAACCAAAAAATCCAGAAAAACCCATGTCAAAAATGTTATAAATTGATTTGCATTTTAATGAGGGAAATAAGTATTTGACCTCTCTGCAAAACATGACTTAGTACTTGGTGGCAAAACCCTTGTTGACAATCACAGAGGTCAGACGTTTCTTGTAGTTTGCCACCAGGTTTACACATATCTCAGGTGGGATTTTGTCCCACTCCTCTTTGCAGATCTTCTCATTAAGGTCATTAAGGTTTCGAGCCTGACGTTTGGCAACTCAAACCTTCAGCTCCCTCCACAGATTTTCCATGGGATTAAGGTCTGGAGACTGGCTAGGCCACTCCAGGACCTTAATGTGCCTCTTCTTGATCCACTCCTTTGTTGCCTTTGCCGTGTGTTTTGGGTCATTGTCATGCTGGAATACCCATCCACGACCCATTGTCACGATCGTTTATAGAAGATACGGACCAAGGTGCAGCATGATAAGTGTACATTTTATTAAGTACTTAACTCACGACAAAACAACAAACAAACGAAACGTGAAGTCCTAGGTTACACAAAACAAACCTTAACGGAACAAGATCCCACACCGACTAGTGCCAAACAGGCTGCCTAAGTATGGTCCCCAATCAGAGACAACAAGATACAGCTGCCTCTGATTGGGAACCACCCTGGCCAACATAGATCAACGCGATCTAGAAAACACAACATAGAAAATATGACATAGAAACTCCACACCCTGGCTCAACATTTAAGAGTCCCCAGAGCCAGGGCGTGACAGTACCCCCCCCCAAACACAACAGGGTAGGGGCCGGGTGGGCATTCCGCCTCGGAGGTGGATCCGGCTCCGGGCGTGACCACCACTTTCTCTCCACCTCCCCGTTGCGCCCCTGGTCTGGTTTGGCACCGCTGACTGGAGCTGGACCCGACGACGGTGGATCGATCTGTACAGGCTCCGGACTGGAGCAGCTGACCGGAGCTGGACTGGGCACCGGTGGAGCGGATTGCTCCGGCTCCGGAGTGGATCCGCTGACAGGAGTTGGACCGGACCCCGGTGGAGCGGATTGCTCTGGCTCCGGAGTGGAGCAGCTGACCGGTGCCGGACCAGGCACCGGTGGAACAGGCACGGGCCGTGCCGGACTGGACACACGCACCACTGGCTTGGTGCAGGGAGCAGGAACAGGCCGCACCGGGCTGACGACGCGCACCACTGGCTTGGTGCGGGGAGCAGGAACGGGCCGCACCGGGCTGACGACGCGCACCACTGGCTTGGTGCGGGGAGCAGGAACAGGCCGGACCGGGCTGGCGACGCGCACCACTGGCTTGGTGCGAGGGACAGGAACAGGCCGGACCGGGCTGGCAACGCGCACCACTGGCTTGGTGCGAGGGCCAGGAACAGGCCGGGCTGGACTGGAAACACGCACCACTGGCTTGGTGCGGGGAGCAGGAACAGGCCGGACCGGGCTGGCGACGCGCACCACTGGCTTGGTGCGAGGGGCAGGAACAGGCCGGACCGGGCTGGCGACGCGCACCACTGGCTTGGTGCGAGGGACAGGAACAGGCCGGGCTGGACTGGGAACACGCACCACTAGCTTGGTGCGGGGAGCAGGAACAGGCCGGACCGGGCTGGCAACGCGCATCACTGGCTTGGTGCGAGGGACAGGAACAGGCCGGGCTGGATTGGGAACACGCACCACTAGCTTGGTGCAGGGAGCAGGAACAGGCCGGGCTGGACTGGGAACACGCACCACTGGCTTGGTGCGGGGAGCCGGAACGGGCCGGGCCGGACTGTGGAGGCGGACTGGAGGTCTGGAGCAAAGAGCTGACACAACCCGTCCTGGCTGAATGCCTACATCCACACAATACGTGTGAGGCATCAGCACAGGACGTACGGGGCTGTGCACTCGTACTGGCGCTACAGCACGTGGCCCTGGCGCAGGATATACGGGACCGAGGAGGCGTACTGGAGACCACGAGCGTTGAGCCGGCACACCCCGTCCTGGCTGAATGCCCATCTTTGCACGACACGTGCGTGGTGCTAGCACAGGACGTACAGGACTGTGCCGGAACACTCGCGGCACAGTACTTGGCTCCGCATAATACGGAGCCTGCCCAGTCACACGCTTCCTAGCCTGAGTACGGGGAGTTGGCTCTGCTCTAACCCTAGGCTCTGCCAACCACCCTTTTAGCACCCCCCAAAATGTTATTGGGGCTGTCTCTCGGGCTTCCTCCTCGGCCGGTACCCTCTGCGTTGCCGCTGCTCCTCTCTATAGCGCGCCTCCACAGTCTCCTCCCAAGGACGGCGATCCATTCCGGCCTGAATCTCCTCCCAAGTCCAGGATCCCTTCCCGTCCAGGATCTCCTCCCAGGTCCAGGCTGTCTGTTCCTGGACACGCTGCTTGGTCCTCTTTTGGTGGGATCTTCTGTCACGATCGTTTATAGAAGATACGGACCAAGGCGCAGCGTGATAAGCGTACATTTTATTAAGTACTTAACTCACGACAAAACAACAAACAAACGAAACGTGAAGTCCTAGGTTACACAAAACAAACCTTAACGGAACAAGATCCCACACCGACTAGTGCCAAACAGGCTGCCTAAGTATGGTCCCCAATCAGAGACAACGAGATACAGCTGCCTCTGATTGGGAACCACCCTGGCAAACATAGATCAACACGATCTAGAAAACACAACATAGAAAATATGACATAGAAACTCCACACCCTGGCTCAACATTTAAGAGTCCCCAGAGCCAGGGCGTGACACCAATTTTCACCCAAGATTTAACGGTACATGGCCCCGTCCATCGTCCCTTTGATGCAGTGAAGTTGTCCTGTCCCCTTATCAGAAAAACACCCCCAAAGCATAATGTTTCCACCTCCATGTTTGACATTTTACATTACATTTACATTTTCGTCATTTAGCAGACGCTCTTATCCAGAGCGACTTACAAATTGGTGCATTCACCTTATGATAGCCAGTGGGACAACCACTTTACAATATATCTATTAAAAAAAACGGTGGGGATGGTGTTCTTGGGGTCAACGGCAGCATTCCTCCTCCTCCAAACACGGCGAGTTGAGTTGATGCCAAAGAGCTCGATTTTAGTCTCATCTGACCACAACACTTTCACCCAGTTCTCCTCTGAATCATTCAGATGTTCATTGGCAAACTTCAGACGGGCCTGTATATGTGCTTTCTTGAGCAGGGGGACCTTGCGGGCGCTGCAGGATTTCAGTCCTTCACGGCGTAGTGTGTTACCAATTGTTTTCTTGGTGACTATGGTCCCAGCTGCCTTGAGATCATTGACAAGATCCTCCCGTGTAGTTCTGGGCTGATTCCTCACTGTTCTCATGATCATTGCAACTCCACGAGGTGAGATCTTGCATGGAGCCCCAGGCCGAGGGAGATTGACAGTTCTTTTGTGTTTCTTCCATTTGCTAATAATCGCACCAACTGTTGTCACCTTCTCACCAAGCTGCTTGGCGATGGTCTTGTAGCCCATTCCAGCCTTCTGTAGGTCTACAATCTTGTCCCTGACATCCTTGGAGAGCTCTTTAGTCTTGGCCATGGTGGAGAGTTTGGAATCTGATTGATTGATTGCTTCTGTGGACAGATGTCTTATATACAGGTAACAAGCTGAGATTAGGAGCACTCCCTTTACCTGTATAAAAGACACCTGGGAGCCAGAAATCTTTCTGATTGAGAGGGTGTCAAATACTTATTTCCCTCATTAAAAAGCAAATCAATTTATAACATTTTTGACATACGTTTTTCTGGAATTCTTTGTTCAAATCTCACTGTTCAAATAAACCTACCATTAAAATTATAGACTGATCATTTCTTTGTCAGTGGGCAAACGTACAAAATCAGCAGGGGATCAAATACTTTTTTCCCTCACTGTAAGCTACAGTAACGGATTAATCAGGGACTTTCAGAATGAACCGGCAGCATTCCCTATATTCTACATATTAATTTATAAGCTCATGCACACCAATGCTCAACAGTCTGAGTTTTGAATCCAGTGTGGATGGATCCACAAGGTCCAGCTTGCCTTACCTCAGCCCATTGGGCTATTCTGCTGCTCTATTTCATCCACAAACGCAGCAGAGAGGTATATGACAGCTTGGCAGGACTACTGGAGAGGACAGTGCTGTTCTCTGCTCTCCAGCTGCTTCAGAGTGCCTCTATGAAATGCCTGTTAGTAGCTCCCTCCCTCACACAAAACAACAGGAACGGATGGGAGAAAAGGTCTGGACAGGAGAGAGCGAGAGAGAGTGAAGGAATTTCCCGCCATAACTCTACGTCTCTGATTGTAATTTGGAAATGTCCAGTCTGTCCTAGTCTGTACATGGAACTGTACATGGGAAATGTACTTCTTAGGCCCATAACAACACAAGTCCTCATTGATGCCTATTAATGAGTGCATTGAATTGTGGAGAGATGCTGCAGTCGGATGTTGTGACCTCCAGCTCGGGTTCAATGACACTGCTTGATTTACAGTGGGGAGCAGCAGGCGGAGTAGAGCAGAGCAGAGCGTGGTGACGGGGACAGCAGATTAACTAGTGGTTTGACCTTTCTGTAAGGCTCTGACTCATCCACTCAATCCCTTTGTCACAAGATTAAGCATTTCAATGCACTGTAAGGTCAGGGGGTTTACACAGGTGTCGCTCTCTGGCAGAGGAGACTGGATGAGGGCTGTATGGCAGCTTGTTCAGTTAGAGGAGACATAGAGAGGGTACTTTTGCAGCCCTACCTAAAGTGGGATTGCACAGGCCTGAGAGTTTGGAGGGGTTATGTCATACATACTCTGCATGAAGCTAGAGACAAATACAGTATAGTAGCTCCTTATGTGATCATCTTGGACTCTGTCTGTGCGTGTGTGCGCATGCCTGTGGGCATGTGTATATACCCTCTCCCTTTATCACCAGCATGCCCATCTATTTGTTACCCAATGGTCTCTCAGTCTCTCTCTCGCTCAGGTCTCCATGATCTGCCATGGGAGGGCATCAGACACTTCTCTGAAGTATGTGTGATGCCTCCACTCATCTTACTTCAGTCTCTCAGTGGACCCACTCTCCCTAAGTAGAGCCCCACCAGCCACTATATTTTAATTTAAATCACAAGGTATTACAAACTAACCGCAGTATTTAATTGGCAGTCTTTCTCCAATATATTTACAATGACATAATCCACAGATTTATGGTACATTAGGGGAGGAGTAGGAGCTTAAAAGCCTTAAACAGGCAAACCGCCTCAAAGTACAATTTGTTTTTGTGTGTTCTCTGTTAATTGTTTGCTCAGCGTACATGTTCACAATAACTATGTTTTCATACTATGACTCTTCAATATCCATGTGATGTCTAAAGCAATGGTCAGCAGATGTGGTTTTCCTGCAAGAGCTACACTTCAAAAAGGGAGAAATTTCATATTTAAAGAGGGACTGGGTTGGAGAGGCGATGCTGCCACCTACTGTAGTAACATCAGAGGTGTAGACATCCTGATAAATAAGAATACACCCTTTTCCCTTATATCCCAGCACACGGATCAAGAAGGAAGTTTTCTACTTTTCAATTGTACCTTACATGGAGTAAAATACACTGATTTAATTGTATATACACCCATGGGCAAACCTGGTGTTTTTGGTTATAATTCAAGCTATATTAGATCAAACCCAGACAGGAACTATTATTTTAGCAGGTGACTTAAATCAAGCACTCAGCAAGTTAGACTGACATATCAATAAAAAAAGGAGCCCCCCAAGAGGCTGAAAATGTGTCATCTCTACAAATATTTTACAGGACACCTAGAGATTATTATTCCCAACTACAAAAGACTACTCCTTTTTTCTCAAAGTAAGAACAATTATTCAAAAATTTACATAATTTCATTATTTTTAAATGCACTCAACAATATACTGGGTTCTAAAATCCATGATATAGTGATATCGGATCACTCTCCTGTATTATGCTTAATTACACCAACATAAAATACACTTAGTGACAGAATATGGGGAATGAGCAGAGCGCATGTTCAAGACCCGAAATGCATTAAATATGTAAACAAAAAAATAAAGACCTTTACCATTACAAATGTAGACATAGAGGACAGCAAAAAGCCGACCCCCAACATAATTAGGGGAATGATAATCTTATACTCGCAAACCAGTTATAATTTTAAAAGATAAGGTTACAAATGCTTTAATTAGAAACAACAACGCTATTAATAAAACATTTAAAGCTTGTATGAACATGTATATAAATCAGAATTAAATAACAATTGGACTGATCCTACAGCCCTCTTATACTCAATAACCCTGAAGCAACTATCAGCAGATGAAAAAGGAATCACAAAAAATGGAAATCATCTCAAAATAAATATTAGACACTATTAAAACATTTGTGCGGAGAAAAGCATCAGGGAATTTTATTACATTTACGTCATTTAGCAGACGCTCTTATCCAGAGCGACTTACAAATTGGTGCATTCACCTTATAGCCAGTGGGATAACCACTTTACAATGTTTTTTTTATTATTATTATTTTTTTTTTATTGGGGGGGTTGGGGGGGGGTGGGTTGGGGTAAGGGGGGGGGAGAAGGATTACTTTATCCTATCCCCGGATAAAGTAGCATATCAGATGGGAAAGCCATCCATTTGATATTCTGGGAGAAAGTAGTGCCCCTATTTACTCAAATGACAACACATATCACTCAATTCAGTGCTTCTGAGTTCCATGTATCAAACAGTTATTTCAGTTATATTAAAACCAAGAAAATCTGGAGAGTCTCCTGCAGATTACAAACACATATATTTAATAAATTGCGACAGTAAAATAATAACAAAAATCATAAGCAACAAAATGGCAAAAGTATTGATACATATTAATCAAACAGGATTGACACAAACAAATACAAGAACACTTGGCTTTCGACCGTCTTGAGTGGTCTTTTCTATTCAAAACTTCGGAAGCATTTAACTTTTCAGTTGAAATGATACATTTCATAAAAATATTATAGGAATATCCTAAAGCAAAAATAGACAAAAATAATAAATTATCTGATTAAACTGTTTTAAAAAAAGGGGGATGAGACAGGGATGTCCTCTCTCCCCCCTCCTGTGTGCACTGGCAATTGAACCGCAGCTTGGAAAAATAATTAGACAGGACCCAAACGTAACAGGTATCAGTATAGGTAAACATGAATATAAACAAATCTTATTTGCAGATGATCTCCTGATATCCCCCCCTTGTTAAAAATATTTTCGGAATACTCTTAAATCTCAGGATATAAAATGTACGTGTAAAAAAGTGAAATAATGGCAATAGAAAAAAGAATAATAACTACAGCCATCCTTTAAGTGAACCACAAAAAATATTAAATACTTAGGATACTTAATAAGTGACAACAAACAACAAATATATAAAGATAAGTTTATCCCATTACTCAAAAACATGAAAGCAGATCTAATTAAATGGCACAATCTCCCTATCAATCTTAAAGGTAGAATAAACCTCTTTAGAATACCATGAATCCCATAGTTTTTATATTTATTTTCGGTAATACCAATTACCCCACTGAAGACACTCTTTAAGAAAAGTAAACTCGGCCAAAACAAACTTCATATTGGCAAATAAAAGGTTTTAACATTCCAAATTGGAACTGTATCAACTTGCCAACCAAATGCTTTACTTACGACATATTGTTAAATGCACTAAATAGGAACAATGGGTACATATTGAAGATGTGCATGCTCATCCCCAGAATTTTTTCACGTGTCTTTTTTCAAATGAGCTAAGAACATTAACAACTTCATAGTTAAGAACACGATAACAACATGAAACGGATTCTACAAGAACCAATATCACTCTCTAAAAACACACCCTATTGAACAATCCTTGGATAGCTTTTCAGAATTCACTGATAAATTGGCCCACATGGAAAACTAAAGGCATAGAAACTGTAAATTACGTGGTAATAGGAAATACAATAATTTCCATTACAAAATTAAAAAGCAATTTTGGACTGACCAATACAGACATTTTCAAATATACGCAACTTCAACGTTTTATAATGTGAAATTAATGTAGGAGAATATAACACATTAGATCTGGTAAAAGATAATACAAAACAAAAAAACGTGTTTTCTGTTGTTTTTTTTGTTCCATCATCTTTGAAATGCAAGAGAAAGGCCACAATATAATATTGCAGTTTAGGCGCCACTAGATGGTAGCAGTGTGTGTGTGTGTGTGTGTGTGTGTGTGTGTTTGTGTGTGTGTGTGTGCAAAGTTTCAGATTGATCCAGTGAAACATTGCAATACTGGACTGTTTTCTATCAAGTCTGCCAAATGTGCCGAATTGGTCAATTGATACATTTTCAAGTACATAACTATAGAGAACATACTAAAATTATATGGTAATACAAAATGTAAGTTTACACACTCCCAGGAATGTCATACATGATGGATCATTAGCTTATACAATAACTTTCACACATCTAGATGGCCGGGCGTGGTGGGTGTGGAGCCAGAGACAGCAGGGGTTCAAACTGTGAAACCCAGTCCCTACATTTGAATATAAAAATTGATTTTCTCAAACAGAACTATGCTACATTGTATCTCTGGGACCCTTAGGATGACAAATCAGAGCAAGATTACTGAATGTACGTACATTATTTACCTTCAGAGGTGAATGTATCAAACCAGTTGCAGTGATACGTTTTTTGTTGTTCTGCACTCTCCTCAAACAATAGCATGGCATTTTTTCACTGTAACAGCTACTGTAAATTGGACAGTGCAGTTAGATTAACAAGAATTTAAGCTGTCTGCCCATATAAGAAATGTTTATGTCCTGGAAAGTTTGCTGTTACTTATAACAGCCATGCTAATCACATTAGCGCACGTTAGCTCAACCGTCCCATATACGGGACACCGATCCCGTAGAGGTTAACTAAACTTTATGCTTAATCCAGTATAAACTAATGTATAGGATTTATTATACAAGAGACAAAATTCACAAATTTTACAGCACAACGGCAGAGTAATGTCTTAAATGTAAATTACTCAATAATTCATGCCTTCTGGGAGTGATATAAAGTCCGAAAGTTATCTGCAGAGCTAGAAAGCTGGCTGTCAGAAGTTTTACATTGTACTTTTCATCCGTCTATCTGCATATTTCAAGACATGGCATATGGGGGTCAGGCTAGATACCCAATGGGTTGGACAATATTATTATCGTAAGTTATATTGAAGAAGCTGTCAAATGATACTCCAACGTTAAGACAATGGAAACATCTAATTCTTTATTATATGAATATTGAAATAAATCTGTCATCAGACAGAAACAATATAACACTATTTGAAGTCAAATGGGGAGTCTTACAAGCATTAGAAACAACATTGGGTGTGGATATGATGGGAACATGTGGGTCTGAGCAAGTGTGATGTCATTAATGTTTGTGGAAATATACAGTACTAGTCAAAAGATTGGACACACCTACTCATTCAAGGGTTTTTCTTTATTTTTACTATTTTCTACATTTTAGAATAATAGTGAAGACATCAAAACTATGAAATAAAACACATGGAATCATGTAGTAACCAAAAAAGTTTTAAACAAATCAAAATATATTTAATATTTTGAGATTCTCTCAACCAGCTTCAACTGGAATGCTTTTCCAACAGTCTTGAAGGAGTTCCCACATATGCTGAGCACTTGTTGGCTGTTTTTCCTTCATTCTGCGGTCCGACTCATCCCAAACCATCTCAATTTGGTTGAGGTTGGGGGATTGTGGAGGCCAGGTCATCTGATGCAGCACTTCTTGGTAAAATAGCCCTTACACAGCCTGGAGGTGTGTTGGGTCATTGTCCTGTTGAAAAACAAATGATAGTCCCACTAAACCCAAACCAGATGGGATGGCGTATCGCTGCACAGACAGTGTCACCAGCAAAGCACCCCCACACCATAACACCTCCTCCTCCATGCTTTACGGTGGGTAATACACATGCGGAGATCATCCGTTCACCCACAACGCGTCTCACAAAGACACGGCAGTTGGAACCAAAAATCTCCAATTTGGACTCCAGACCAAAGGACACATTTCCACCGGTCTAATATCCATTGCTTGTGTTTCTTGGGCCTTTTATGGTTACTACGTGATTCCATATGTGTTATTTCATATTCTACAATGTATAAAATAGCAAAAATTAAGAAAAACCCTGGAATGAGAAGGTGTTCTAAAACTTTGGACCGGTAGTGTGTGTAAATGTTAAGTTGTCTATTGTTTTTGTCTATATGTTTTTGTTTATTAAAAAATATATTTATCTGCCATGGCTCCTGTAATTTGCAGCGTCATCCGCAGCCAGGGCCTCTCTCTCTTCAGCGCAGCGAGGAGCATCTGTTCTCCTAGGAGTCCCGCTGCCTCTCCTCCTCACAGCTGCATACTTCACGCAGAGCTAAAGTGTGCACAAATTTGCATTTAGCCATCGTACTGTGTACCTGGCAAACCACACACACATGATCCCTTCTCATGGAACAGAGCATCGCTCAGCAGCACACTGGCCAATGCAGATGGTGAAATTAATTGCGTTACAGACTTAAGGCTCCAACAAGCCCTTATCACTCCGTTCCCCCCAAACATGCACACACTCTCACACACACACACACACACACACACACACACACACACACACACACACACACACACACACACACACACACACACACACACACACACACACACACACCCTTCCCAGATTCCCAGCTCGGACTCAGTTTCCCTCTCTGGTTTGTGATGACACATTTCCATGAGAAGATGAGCAACGTAGAAGGAGGCTCAAACTACTTTAGGATGCCAGACAGCGAAAGTAAACAGATTTACATTTGCTATCTGTGAGACGGTGAGAGGTAAACCCAGTAGGGTTTACATTTTTCATCATAAATCTTGTTCTGGAGGCAGCTCTGCAGAGTGGTCAATAGCTGGCACAGCCACAAAGTAATAAAAGCTTAACCCTAACCTTAACCACACTGCTAACCCTAATGCCAAACCTTAAATTAAAGCCCAAAAAGCTAATTTTTGTTTTCATTAATTTTTACAATATAGCTAATTTTGAATTTTCAGCTGGCCTATCTAAAGGGAAATCGCTCAGTTCTGCCTCCAGGACAAGACTCATAACAATAAACATCAACCTGTGAAAACCCACAAGGTGAATTATTAAACAAATAACGATTTGAGGCTATACATTGGTGTTAATGAGGCCACAGGAGATGGAGGGAGCAGGAGCTATAGAGGAGAGGAGGGCCTCAGTGTCTTCTATAGCATATTGATATTGTACACAGAGGATGCCTCCACAGGCTTAGCAGTGAGCCCTGTGTTGAAATGTTATGTCACTAAAGTTTTGTGTGACTAGTTTAATTAATCTTTATTTGCCCTTGGCTTTGCATATTGCTAAATCTCGGTAAAGGTTGGTAAAGAAGTCACTCTTGCAGATGAGTGAGGTATGTAGCTAGTCAACCAGCATGTTACAGTCACAATGTTGTCACCTTTAACTACACAATAGTGTGAAATCAATTTGCAGCCTTCCAACCAATTTAGACATCCTCCAACCCAGTTTTAAACAAAATAGGCACGAAACAACATTATTCTCTCTTAATTGTGACAAATCAATTAACAAATAACTTTACCTTGGGTTTTGCAATTCACTTTGTTTAGTAAATTCTCCTTCATCTAGTTCATGCGAAAGCTGTAATAACATAAAAGCAAAAAAATAAAGAATATAGTCCACCCAGACCATCTCCCCCTTTGCTGCGTTAAATGAAAGTATTCTTTCTGCACTAAAGCAAAACTTGTATCGACCATGTGCCAAAACATTGCAAACTACATCGAGATTTTAGTATGGGGACCAATTTAGAATTGCAGACAGGTCCAAATAATAGATGAGCGAGTTAAAGGCCTTTTTCTATAGAGAAGGGCACGCAGAAAATAATTGATTTTTTTGTGATTACTTTTGTTGCAGGCACTTCAGACATATTTGATTCAATAGTGTCAATGTAATGTCAATGTTAGTAAATCTGCTTTTGGTTCAAGGCCATCGTGTGTCCAGTTTAAAACACATTCAGGGGGAAATTGTATTAGTGTGTAATAATCGACCAATACTTTTTTGCTGGTGAGGCAGATATTGCAACATCATGCACCTCCTGCCTCCTCCTTACTGGCAAAATTAACAAACTGAGCAAAACTAATGGTGAGTGGAATGCAATGACAAAACGAGAATTGCCTGTATGTATTTCTGTGTTATTCCAATCGATCATCGCATTAATCATTTCTTCAATGGTCTGGCCAGTGCTTTTGTTCTAATGAAAGTTGAGGCTGGGCTGTGTGAGGGCATTGATTCCTCTGGTTAAATGATTATGACCAGGCTCAGATCAATTTTACAGCTTGTTGGAACACCTCACATTCAGGGGGTCTCGTTCCTTCTCATCATCCCCTTTCTGCCTTTACTGTAGCCCCCCCATGATGGATGACGGACCCCCACCTCCCACCCTCACCCTCCCTGACATGGAACTGTTCTCGCCCCCTTCGGTGGTCTGCCCTGTGCCTGTCATAGTTCAGTCTGTCTGTCCATGAATTGTTGCTCATCAGGCTCCACTGTGGCCCTGCATGTAAAAATAGCAGCCCTGAAACTCTACAGGACTTCTCATTAGGAGTCAATGTGCATAGCACAGATTCGTCTGTCTGTCTCTGTCTTTCTTTCTTTCTCGCTCCTCTGGCTCTCTTTCATCCCTTTCTCTCTCTCTCTCTCTCTCCCACCCTCTCTGTCGCTCTCTCTCTCTCTCTCACCCTCTCTCTCCCTCTGTCTCTCCCTCTCTCTCTCTCTCTCTCTGTGTGAACCCATTAAGTATCCATGCTCACTATGGATCACAATCTCAGACAGATGGTTGCAGTGTGGAGAGTAAACCTCTGCAATGTTTAAGTTCAGCCTCTACAGATATCAATGTTAATTCATCTGCTCGGGGGTGCAAACGTGTTCAACATTTCCATGCCATGTTTAACAATGCCGTAACAGGAGATCGGTTACACTGGTAATTTGCTCAGTGGTTGTTATGGTTGATTTGATGGCAGTGTTCGTTATGGTTGATTTGACGGGCTAACGTTTATGACAGCCGGGTATAGTATTTATAAGAGATTATCTAAAGCTTTTTCACTCCGTAAGAAATGTCTCAGATCACAGGTGCGTAGGAGAAGCAAAAGATGAAGTAGAATATTAGAATGGACACCCGCCCACTGCATAACCTAAGGGTACTTTCAAATGAAACACTTATTAGAAAGTGTGACATTGCGGTCACATACGGTAGACCTTTATATAGAGCACTACTACAGCACCAACCACTTCTATTAAATACCTATTTTCAAACTAGCTGAAAAGTCCATCCACAGGCATTTTTGCTGACAGACATTGATCAGAGATCATAGAAACCTCCACTTTCCCCCAAGACCTGCCTCTGGCTGTCTAATTTAAAGTAAGTCCTAAAGTTAAGAAGGAAAACTGCTATACAGCCAGTCAGTGCACCTAACATAATCTCAGACAAGTATTTAAGGACATGTTCACACAAAATTATAGCTGAGGAAATCTATTACCGTGATAACTTGCAAGATTAGACTTAGTCATGGTGGAGCAGACAGGTTGTAGATGTGCCAGGGTATGCAAGGTAGAGGGAGATTCATAGTCCATCAGAGCAGCATAAGTCTCTGGGAGTTTTTATGAGAAAGACGAACACACTCTCGTGCATGCGCATACACGCAAACACACACACACAAACAGTACTTCACATTCATGAGTGACTTTACTCCCTCCACTGCCCTCTTATTATCAACATAATATGGACTTGCTGATGATGGAGTTGCGCTGGTAGTTGGGTGGAGATGTGGCGCTCTGCCTTTGAGCACCTGAGACCAGCATGGCTGTGTGATCAGAATGGGTTGTTTTTATAGTGATCTTCATCGAAGTGTGGCCCAGCTTTCCAGCCTATGCCACTGTATCAGTGTTTGTAGTGATATCAGCTGTTGTGAAGGTTGCTGTGAAAGACCCCTACAGGCTGTAATGGGACCTCTTTCATATGCACACAGGTGCATTCATCAAGGTGTAGGTGTTACAGATGGCAGCTAGTTTAGCATTGTGTAGTAGTGTCATGCTGTGAGTCCCTGAGACCTGACGTACCATTGCTGCCAACCTCCAAACATATCTTGGCTTTTTAGGGTCAGCGGTAATGACAGTGTCTTGTGAAGTTTGGTACGTTGTTGTGAGCATGTGTTATTGTAGTGTGGACTGGTACATGATGCAATGTACTGTAGATGGAGTCTTTCATATCACAACTGACTGTGCAAAGATATATGCCTCAAAACAGCAGGAGAAAACGAAAGTTTCCAATAAACTGGAACTTTTAACTAGGGACACAGCAGCATACTCATAATCTCCAGCAATCTCTGACAATGTGTAATCTTCTGTTATGAGAAGTCTAGGTTTTTCTTTAAAATGATCTGCTTGGAGGTTGATATGTTTCACACTCAATCTGAGTTGTTAGACAGGATATGGGAGATTGTTTCAATCTTTTGTCTTGGCTTCATTGTGATGCCTGGATATTCTGCACGCAGATGCTCTGTTGGTTTCCTAACAGCATTGACACACCGCGCTGTCTCCACACCTGCCATACTCACAATTGCATGAGCATGTCTGACATTCAATGAAAGTGATCACCGCACAAATTGATCAAACAGCAAATAGGAGTCTTACACAACCCTGCTTATCAGTATTGATCAGTGCTGTACTGTACTTTATTCTCTGTTGTTGTAGTTGTTGTATAACCTCCCTGCAGAACACACACACGATTTGAAAACCCCAAGCTTTGAGAGAGGACATGCCTCTAATCAATGTTTTCTTCTGCAAAATAAACGCAAATCAATCTTGTTGGGGTGTGTAATCAATCTTGCTGGGGTGTGTTTAGACTCATCAGCAGCAAACACTGTCTGGTGAAGGCCTTATCCTCATCATTTATCTCAGACGGGCTAATTCAGTGTCTTTAAAGATGATCAAAGGGGGAAAGAGTGATGCAATTTATCTTAGGGTAGTAGCTATATCCTCAAGCCTAGACACTGAGAGGAATGGCTAATTATGACTATGCATAGCCCTGCAGAGCTAGCTATCCCCAGTCCTTCTGTTGTAGCTTCCACCATGTATGTAATGCACAGCGACTTATTGCCAAAGACAGGAGGAAGGAACCATCTGGAGGGCTTAGTAATGATCAGGTGTACTTCTGTTTTAGGCTTGATTAGGAAAAATGAAGAGGAAACAGCAATTCGGATAAACTTTTTGGAAAGCTTAAACATGGAAACAATTTTTTGTATAATTGAGCAAACTATGTGTAATTAAGGCAGTAAGATTATGTGACAACTGTACGGATTATTTTAAAGACTTTATTATGAAAATGATAATTGTTATCATGAAATAACAAATAAACATTGAGATTATTTCACTGACTACAGTAAGTAAGTGGCCTTGTACGAGCCTTGGCTTTTGCGACCGGAACGGCTTATAGGAGCAGGAGCCTATCTCCTGTGAGGCAGCTTGATGTACAAGTACTCCCCCTGGACAGGACACTAGTCTATCACAGGGCCTTACCCTCAATCTATATACTTAAAGCTAGAATCCTTAGTTGCTACATCCATTTTTAGATTTATAATATGCCATTTAGCAGACGCTTTTATCCAAAGCAACTTACAGTCATGCGTGCATACATTTTCTTTGTGTATGGGTGGTCCCGGGGATTGAACCCACTACCCTGGCGTTACAAGCGCCGTGCTCTACCAGCTGAGCTACAGATTTAATTATATGCACCCATTGATTATTGAAGAATATAACATATGAATGCCTCATGAGCTTACTGCAGTTCAACTGTCGTACCCCATCAGAACGCAAAATATAAGCAAAATATAAGCTTGTTTTACTCCAATGTTTGTAAACAAAGTAAATGTAAACAAGCATGATATAGCCTCAAAACACAGTTCAGACTATCATGTTGATATCACAGATGGTCAATCCTTTCATCCATAGCTCTGTCTATGAATATGAGAGTGGTTACATTTCTCCTGCCCACAGCTTTTTACCGAAACAGGGACTCTGCTTTGTTATTGTTTCCAAATTATGAGTTCCAAGCATTTCGCAGTCTTTGGTATGACTCGGCCGGGAATCGAACTCCCAACCTTCCAATCTCAAGGCGAACACTAACCACAAGGCCACTGAATTCAGATGATGAAAAATGCCTCCCTCAGTTCGCCCCCCTATAGGCAACAATTTAAGTGTTTTTCTTCCCAGGCGTAATGCAAGGTATTATCGCAGGGATATGAGGTTACACCAGGCCCTGAGTTTGTTAAAAGTGTTTAAAAAAGTACAAAGTGTTAAAAATGTGCCCCTATGCTTACCCTGACCTATGCTAAATGTACCCCATACCTGGGGTAAGTTGTGCCAAGAAACCACTATTTTTGGACAAGCTATGTTTTCAAAACTGTTATGTTTACATGAATTCTGATTATTTCCAGGGATAGACAACATCCTGAAATATATGTAG
This sequence comes from Coregonus lavaretus, assembly GCF_964263955.1. NCBI lineage: Eukaryota > Metazoa > Chordata > Actinopteri > Salmoniformes > Salmonidae > Coregonus > Coregonus lavaretus. Next base: position 146,090 of record NW_028161537.1, on the reverse strand, counting down.
ATATCTTTGTTAGAAAGAATACTATATTTCCCTTGACATAGTGATGCTGAATGTAAGAAATGGCTCAACATACCCCACTCTCCATTGTGTGTTTAAGTGTATGTTTTGAAGATGGAAAAGTAATTTACCCTGTCTGCACAATATGTATACAGTGACATCCCCTATCGTCTGTTTACACTGCCCTAACACTGTAACTGAACATTCACTCCAAACTACCTGGACCTGGCCTTCTCACCACTCATGGTCAGAATTGGCCCACAGTACATCTCACTCCTCCCAGGTAACTTGGCTTTTGTCAGGTATCATTGAATCCTACAAAGCTCAAAATACCATGTCTGGCCATAGATACAGTACACTACATGACCAAAAGTATGTGGACAACTGCTCGTCGAACGTCTCATTCCAAAATCATGGGCATTAATATGGAGTTGGTCCCCCTTTGCTGCTACAACAGCCTCCACTCTTCTGGGAAGGCTTTCCACTAGATGTTGGAACATTGCTTAGGGGACTTGCTTCCATTTAGCCACAAGAGCATTAGTGAGGTCGGGCACTGATGTTGGGCGATTAGGCCTGGCTCGCAGTCGGTGTTCCAATTCAATCCCAAAGGTGTTCGATGGGGTTGAGGTCAGTGCTCTGTGCAGGCCAGTCAAAGTTCTTCCCCACCGATCTTGACAAACCATTTCTGTATGGATCTCGCTTTGTGCACAGGGACATTTTCATGCTGAAACAGGAAAGGGCCTTCCCTAAACTGTTGCCACAAAGTTGGAAGCACAGAATCGTCTAGAATGTAATTGAATGCTGTAGCGTTAAGATTTCCCTTCACTGGAACTAAGGGGCCTGAACCACGAAAAACAGCTACAGACCATTATTCCTCCTCCACCAAACTTTACAATTGGCACTATGAATTCGGGCAGGTAGCGTTCTCCTGGCATCCGCCAAACCCAGATTCGTTGTCGGTCTGCCAGATGGTGAAGCGTGATTCATCACTCCAGAGAATGTGTTTCCACTGCTCCAGAGTCCATTTGTGGCCAGCTTTACACCACTCCAGCCGACGCTTGGCATTGCGCATGGTGATCTTAGGCTTGTGTGCGGCTACTCGGCCATGGAAACCCATTTCATGAAGCTCCCGACGAACAGTTCTTGTGCTGACGTTCCTTCCAGAGGCAGTTTGGAACTCGGTAGTGAGTGTTGCAACTGAGGCAGACAATTTTTACGTACTTGAGCACTCGGTGGTCCTGTTCTGTGAGCTTGTGTGGCCTACCACTTCGCGGCTGAGCAGTTGTTGCTCCTAGATGTTTCCACTTCACAATAACAGCCCTTACAGTTGACCGAGGGAGCTCTAGCAGGGCAGAAATTTGATGAACTGACTTGTTAGAAAGGTGGCATCCTATGACGGTGCCACGTTGAATGTCACTGAGCTCTTCAGTAAGGCCCTTCTAATGTCAATGTTTGTCTATGGAGATTGCATGGCTGTGTGCTCGATTTTATACACCTGTCAGCAACGGGTGTGGCTGAAATAGCCGAATCCACTAATTTGAAGGGGTGTCCACATACTTTTGTATATATAGTGTCGGTACATTGTATTGCAGTGTAGCAAAATCCAATCAAATATACCTGTATAGGTCTTATTGTATACTGTCTATTTATATCAGGAATGGAGCAGCCCACGGCCCTCATTTGTAGGCCGAGGATCAATTTTAAAATACTAAATTTTATATTTACTGCATTCTCTATTCCCTTCACCGGTGTATTGACATAAGACCATAGAACCCATGTGTGGGTGTACCAGTCAATTAATTTATTTTTCATTCCAATCACTTTCAATCGCACTGAACCTACACAGTCAAACAAAAAAGGTGAAAAGGAGTCTTTCATTCTCTATTTCTCTCTCTCTGAGTCAGAATGAGATCTGCAGGTGCAGAATGATGCTGCCTTTTTCATTTGGAGCAAAACTCTGAGCTAGCCGATGACATTTTGGGAAGGATTTGATTGAGCGACTTCACTTTATTCTTGTCTGTCGAGACCTTAGTCCAAACAGCGATCAGAGCCTTAACACTGTTGTGATAGCTGTTCATCTCTTCTGCGTATCCCTAAGACAAACCAAAACATCCTCAACCTTTTACTTGAAGGTTGTTGCCAGTGTGCGCACACAGGAGAAGAGTGGCACTGTGATTGTTCTTGTAGACACGGACATAACCTTTTTTTATATGACCTGAGCTCGTCACAAACATGCCATCACCCCTCTTACAAGCTCTCTCCCCACTTGGTTGAAGTGTGCTTTCATTCTCTAAAGTAATTTTTACTTGGTTGTTCTTGCACTCAGTGTGGAGAGCCACTCGACAAGTGCCATGCGTCAGAACAACAGAAGCTCAACCCAAGAGCATCTTATTAGTTCAGCTGCTGTAGCACAACTCCTCCACCGTTCTATCTCTATAATATGCATAGTATCAGTGGGCATAGTGTAGTGTTTACATCCCAGCCTCACCACCTCATTTGTTAACATTTATGTCCTGGTTCCTCTGTACAATTTCCTGAGAGAAGAGCCTGATGGTGCAGAGGTTGACTTCTCCACACAGCCAGTTTGTCAAGCCCTCTCTCTGTGCTAAGCAGCTTTTAATGCCAAAGATGCTATTTGCTCACAGATCAATAAGGCCTTTCAAACAAATCAAGTTCAGGGCAGGGTTTCCATTAGCCGATAAAGAAAATGAAAAGCCGATAAAGAAAATTGTTGCAGGCAAAATTGACTGGAAGAAAAAAAAAACAATCCCAATGCAATATGCTTTTTATTAATTGATGGAAATATAAATACATTTGATAGTCATGCTTATCGGTCTATAGGTTAATTAACAACCTTTTGGGTAAATTAAATTGTGGCATGTGTATTTTCATTAGTTGTCATTTACCTGATTTATCACAAGTGCACAGCATACAGAGGCTATTTTGAGCGGAATATCACTTGTCAGAAAACGCTAGAGCTGAGCTTGTCGCTGCTGGAGTGAAACGTGCTTTATAAGCCCAGTCATTGAGCAATAATTCTAAATGCAATTGAGTGTTGAAAACCTTCGATGGCCACCATTAAAAATAGCTACTATTTTTATTTTTCAACTAGTAATTGAACCGAGCCTCCCATTCTCCATTCAAGTGCATAGGCAACGGTAGGCAGCCTATCAGCGCGCCACCCAGCACTTGGCAATGTGAGCTGGAAGCAGTATGCATTTTGAAAACATATACTAATTGTTTGAAACCTGAACATTTTACTTCATATTATGAGGCATGTCTTACCTTGCTTCAAAGTTGCCTATGCAAAGTCTGACCATAGAAACGTGGAGGCAATTATTTTACAACGATTTTCTCTCCTGTTCTATTGGTTTTCATATCAACTTTCTTTCGTTGTCCAGAAACCAAAGGCACAATCCTAGTCATAATTAGCAACCCATCTTAGTTGTTGCATCTTGAGATTCCCACTCTTTCTACACTGAGTGTACAAAATATTAGGAACACCTTCTAAATATTGAGTTGCATCCCCTTTTGCCCTCAGAACAGCCTCAATTAATCAGGGTGAGGACTCTACCAGGTGTCGAAAGTGTTCCACAGGGATGTTGGCCTGTGTTGACTCCAATGCTTCCCACAGTTGTGTCAAGTTGGCTAGATTTCCTTTGGGTGGTGGACCATTCTTGATACACATGGGAAACTGAAAAACCCAGCAGCGTTGCAGTTCGACACACTCAAACCGGTGCTCCTGGCACCTACTACATTTGACATTTTAGTCATATAGCAGACGCTCTTATCCAGAGTGCATACATTTTCATACTGGCCCCCCGTGGGAATCGAACCCACAACCCTGGCATTGTAAACACCATGCTCTACCAACTGAGCTACACGGGACTATGTGTACTACCATTCCCTGTTCAAAGGCACTTAAATACTTTGTCTTGCCCATTCACCCTCTGAACATACACAATCCATGTCTCAATTGCCTCATGGCTTAAAAATACGTATTTAACCTGTCTGCTCCCCTTCACATACACTGATTGAAGTAGATTTAACAGGTGACATCAATAAGGGATCATAGCTTTCACCTGGATTTACCTTGTTACGAACACGGAAATAAAATATTTGTATTAAATAAAGTAAACTATATACAAGTAACAATGGTGTGTGTAGTCAGTAGTGTAAGTGAGTGGATGCGTGCATAGATGGTGATAATGAGGTGTGTTGAGAGGTGCCAAAACAAACAAACACAAAGAAGTCCCAAAATGCCACAACAAAAAACAGTGTCTGCGCGGAGAGAGTCTCCTCGATGTATGGGGGAAAGATGTATTTATCCCCGGGACACACCCGAGCCCAGGTGTGTCCCATTTCGCTGACAACCCTCCCTGCGCCACCCAGAGCCACCCACAGACATCCTATTAAGGATAATTTGGTAGACAGTGGGAGGGGTCCGTTTGTACGTTTGTCCCATCCAAGATACAGGGAGAAGCCCAGCTGGAGAAAGAAGGATCTGCAATATCATTCTCCAGCATGTACCTGATCTCAGCATCCAGACAACTCTGTTTCTCTGAAGAAACTCTATAAAACCGCTGACGGATGGGGTCAGCATCCCCAACATCAATATCGCGTTCTATTAAGTCTGTACATGTAGGCGTATCAGAAAACAAAACTGGAGAACTCCGAATCAGACCAACCAACTCGTCTCGCCTATCAGCAGGTAGATGAGCGAGAAGGCTATCCAAAACCGCCAGTGACTCTGAATTTTTCTATCTACCCTGCAGTACGCAATTGTCGGGACCAGGGACATCCTCCTCACCATGCACGGACACAGCATGACAAAAATAAGAACCCAGAGATGTAACAGTACCGGCTAAAATAACAGGTTTAACGTCCTCTGCAGACTCCCACTGTTCAGCCCCAGAGGAACGTGTGTAATAGGGTTTTAGCAGATTTGCTCAGAGCACAGGTGCACAACCATATATGGACCTTGAAACTTAGCTTGAAATGGAGAACCAACAATTGGCAGCAGAGCAAGAACCTGGTCACCTGGACTAAAGTGACGAGGCTCAGCTCGCCGATCAAATATTCCTTTCATCCTCCCCTGTGAAGATGACAGCTTCTCTATAGCCATCTCACCATCGGCATACAGGCATCGCCGGAAATCACACACATAAGATAACAGGGACTGAGGTGGCTTGGGAGACTTCCAGTCATCCTGGAGCACCGCTAGAAGCCCAGACCCACTATGTCCGAACACCAGGTCATTTGGACTGAAACCTGTGCTCTCCTGTGAAACCTCCCTGGAGGCTAACAGTAACCATGGCAACCCCTCCTCCCAATTCTTATCCATCTCCGTACAATAAGCTCTTAACAAAGACTTAAGTGTTTGATGGAAACGTTCCAGCGCTCCTTGACTGCGCGTGATAGGCGCTGGCCAAATTGTGTTTAATATGGAGCTGTTGGAGAGCCTGACCAAATAGATTAAAGGTGAAATTAGAACCTTGGTCACTCTTAATAACCTTAGGGATTCCAAACAGCGAAAAACTGAGTCAAAGCTTTTAGCACAGACTTAGTCGTGATAGACCGGAGAGGATAGGCAGCAGGAAACCTAGTGGTCTGACACATCACAGTGAACAGGTAACTACTACCATTCTTAGAGTGAGGCAGAGGGACAGCACAGTCAACAATCAGATACACAAAACGCTGGCTGACTACGGGAATAGGAAACAACGGTACCGGCTTAATACCTTGATTAGGTACGCAAAAACATCCCTCTTTAACCTAGGCCAAAATAAATGTCTTAGTATGCGATTGTAGGTGTTCCTCACGCCCAGATGTCCAGCAACATCGTCATGGGAAGTTTTCAACACCAACTCACAAAACTTAACAGGTACAACAACCTGACTAATAGCCTCCCCCACAAAACTACTATGAGGCACCCATTTTCTCATCAGGACATCATCCTGGAGAAAATAGCCATGGGCAACATCTTCCAACTGTTCCACAGGCACAATTTGGTCACGCAACTCTTCTAATGTGGGGTCAGCCCACTGCTCCTTGATTAGATCGGAGCGGGGCACAGATAACGGTATAACAGGGAAAGTAGTGACAGATTTCTTTGTAACATTATCGTTAGCCGGCGCTGTGACCAGGTCGCCACGGCTCATGGAACGCATCACCGTGCACGCAGAGAACACCTCTGGGAAACTCTGCGCGCACTCATCGGGAATCCCTACAAATGACGACTTACAGGAAACCACTAGAGATGGAGACGCAACAGGCCATACACGCTCACCAGCCAAGTTATTCCCAAGGATAACGTCGATACCATCAATAGGCAACGAAGGTCGCACTCCTACAACAACCTCGCCTTACACCAGTTCAGAGTCCAACATCAGTTTATGCAATGGACTGACAGTGTTCAACCCAATTCCCCTAATTAAAACACTATTCCCTGAATCAGTCTCAGCAGAGAAGGGTAACACAGACTAACACAAACGACTCAGAGGCACCTGTGTCCCTCAGGATCTTCACTGGCACTGGGTCATTACTTCCTAACAGAGACACAAAACCCTCCGTAATGAAAGGTAAATAATCTGGGTCAATTGGGACTTTCACATGCACCTGGGCATAAGATGAAGTGACAGGAGTGAACAGATGTGGGACAGGTGCTGCTAATGCCATAGGTTTAGGTTTAACATTAGCGTGAGTACTGAATTTACCCTTAGCCCTGAGAACAGGACATTCATTTTTTCAATGACCTGAGCCCTGACAGTAGTGACACACTTGACTGAAGTCAGCTTTACCATGGGAGCCAGGCTCAACCCTAGATGAATGAAGCTCTGCCCGTGAACCAGAGTATCTCGGCGGGCGAGGCCTAAATCTCTCCGACCGTCTCCACTCACTCTGAATACGGGGCTCTGCAAACCACTTTTCTGTGTAAAAACATACTAGTTCGCCAAAACCGCAGCTTCAGAGACAGTCTTCACTTTGTTCGTTCATGTACGTGGCTATTCAATCAGGGATTGTGTCCTTAAATTGCTCTAGCATAATCAGATCACACAGACCCTGGAAAGTCTTAACCGCAGAGGCAGAACACCAGCGATTAAACTGTAGATAACTCTCGCGCAAACTCAACATGAGTCTGTTTATCAGCTGTTTTTAAAGTTCTAAATCGTTGGCAGTAAGCTTCAGGAACCAATTCGTAAATCTGTAACACAGCCATTTTAACTTTAGCATAGCCAACCCATCGGCTACACCAAGAGCTGAATATACTTCCTGCGCTTTACCAGTCAACACACACTGCAACATTAAAGTGCAATCAGAATCAGGCCAACTCCTAGCATCAGCCACGCGCTCAAACAACAAAAATAACGTCTCATGGTCCTTCTCATAAAATGTTGGCAACAGCTGTAAGTTTCCAACAATATCAAATATGTCCAGGGCACAACTGAGAGAGGAGCGAACCTTAGGTGAATCAGGGTCACCTTCCCAAAGCAAACTCTGCCGAAAGCTTTCCATCCCTAACCAATTCTAGACGCTCTTGTTGCAGCTTGATTTTAGCGCGCCCCAAATCCTGTTTAAATTTAAATTCCTCTTCATGCTTAACACGATCATACTCTAGCTGTAACAGAAGCAGTCATTTCTGCTGTTCAAAAGGAAGACTACTAGGGCTAACAGACGGTGCGGCAATTGTAGCGAAACGGGGAGAAGGCTGGGGGGGGTGGCAATTCCTCGGCAGAGGCTGCCCCAACGGTAACTGCGAGTATACCACTCTCCATCAGATTGGTCTTCACTATCAACCTAACATAATTTTTTCAACCTGGTAGTGTTCAGTGATCAACAGCTGTTCTTTAGTACATAATTTTATCAGTTCCTCTGATGGAATGCGAATGAACTTGTATACATTAGACGCCATAGTCACAAGTAACTGCTCTTCTTCTCTGTTGAGCACACCAGACCACAACAAGAGAAGCGTCAATCAAATCTAATTTTATTTGTCACATGCACCGAATACAACAGGTGTAGACCTTACCGTGAAATGCTTATTTACCTTAACCAACAATGCAGTTGAAGAAATATAATTAAGAAAATATTTACTAAATAAACTAAAGTAAAAAATAAAATAAAAAGTAACAATAAAATAACAATAACGAGGCTATATACAAAGGTTACCGGTACAATGTGCGGGGGTACAGGTCAGTCGACGTAATTTGTACATGTAGGTAGGGGTAAAGGGACTATGCATAGATAAACAGAGAGTAGCAGCAGTGTAAAAACACTGGGGGGGGGCAGGATGTCAATGTAAATAGTCCGGGTGGCCATTTCATTAATCACACTGGGCGCCACAGGAGAGAGATGAGATATATAAGGAGCTTCCCCAAATCCTACAATATCTCAACCCTAGTCTTCGTGCAGATTCGCGGTAGGCAATTACGCACTGTAGCCCGCTGGCACGGGAAAAAAGCCCAGCATGCTGGCGGATCCCCCACGAGCCACGGATGTACCCCCAAGCCAACTGCTCCGTCCACGGACATCGCACAAAAATAACCATGCCCAATGTATTCCAAAGTGGAACCCGTCGCTAAGCCTAACAGGGGAAAATAAAGGCTATAGCTCCGGGTAGCAAATGGCACTACCATACCCAAATCTCCCACTGAGGTACACAGCAGATTGTACTCACCTCATCGGACCGATGTCCCAACAGCGAGTAGAGCAAGAGTTTCCAGTCTGGGCAGGGGCTTGAAACTAACCAATGTTCCTCTCTCTAACGCAGCACACAACCAACTATCCACCGCAGTGGCAAGTTTACCAAACAAACATAAACAAAGACAGCCAACACTGGGCCTACCAAACAGCACAACTCAAAAAAGCTGTAACAAAAGTTGTGAACAAAGCATCTACAGAGTTTATTAAAACACTAACTCCACGTTTTCTCCCAAACAAAATACACTTACCAGTTAGCTTAACACCACTAGTATTAGGTCTACTGGCATACTTTTCCAGGCAACGCACCTGTTTGATGAAGTCAACGGACAACCAAAATCACTGATACGTCTCTAAGGCACTATACCGAACCCTTATAAGACCAGGCAGTGAATACCAACCAAATCACATCCCAATTAGCATTAACCCATCATAATGCAAAAATTACCATAATCGCAATGTGATTTCTGTCATTCTGAGCACCGTAGGTGGACGCCCTAATGGGTTATGCACCCAATGTCTATGGGTCTGGTAAACTTCTCAAATGGCTGGTAAATTAAAATCTTCCAGGTCACGTTGTCTGGCCATGTTGTCTGGCGCCAACAGAAACCCTTGTTCGGGGGTCCTTCAGATGTCAGTGAGTGCATGTGTGGTTATTAGACTAATTGGTGTGTGTGTGGGGGGTGTATGTGTGTGTCTGTGTGTGTTCCTGTCTGTGTGGGTGTGTGTACTGTATGTGTGTGTTATCTGTGTGTGCACTCAGCTGCGTCTGTGTGTGCACTCGGCTGCAATCCGTCCAATGCCAGCAACAATCAAATCTCTACAAAAAGCCCCTTCATTTCTGACTCACTGAACAGTTAAACAATAGTAACAGTGCCAAGAACGTTTAACGTTGCCGTCTCAACTGTGACTGGAACATTTTCTATTGTCCTCCACTGGAGTGTTAGCTCGTCAGAGCGCTCCTGTCTCAGGCTGCCAAAGCCATCATCTTGGCCTACATCATTCCCTGCTCCAACGGAACACAGTCAGTACATTTCTATGGACAACGCCAAGACATAATGGGAGCAATAGGTTTATTTTTTTCCCTCTACACTAGCTGTGGGGGGAGAGTGAAACATGAAGGCACAGGCCTGGAATGACAGATGCTAATTCCATTAGCGACTCCTGAGGAGCACTTTTGGGTGTCCACCAATGGATTGAAACAGTGTCATGTGGTGTAGGAGAACACAAACAATGGGAGGCAGGATGTGATGCCACTGGTGTTATGGCTCTGGGTCAAAGTTTCCCTTATGAACAGATTTAGGATCAGCTTCACCTTAGCCATCAATGCATTAACTGTTGAACCGAAGAAAAAACACAAAGCTGGCCTTGGATCATTGTCTGGTGGCAACGTCATCCTATTCTGGTGTTGCTGCTCTGGGTAGAAGTTCCCTTAGGCACAGATCTAGGATCAGCTTACCCTTTAACCACTATGGCAACTAAAATGCTAAGCTGACCTTAGATCAGTATCTAGAGGGAACTTCATCCTATTCCGGTGTTTCCGGTGTGATGAGGTTTCCATTATGTCTAATAAGACTGCTAACCTGGCAGGGCACTATGATTATTACCTTGCCCTGTCTCTATGTAAGATGTCTGCTTCAAATCAACTCTCACAGTCTTATATTTTACATTTACATTTTAGTCATTTAGCAGATGCTCTTATCCAAAGTAACTTACAGTCTTCTATCCACTGAAACAGCAGTTTGGACACAGCAGGTTCCAAAGCAGCGAGTTCCAAAGCACACTAGTATTCAATACCCAGCAATAGCCATTCACATCCCTATATCCAAACAACAGTAAACGATTGATTAAAGCAGCAAATATATTCAATTCAGTTTTTGGGGGGACAATGCAGAAAATACCTTGCTGAGAGGTAAAATATGATTTATTTTAATTTGCCTAGGTGTCAAAGCTGTGGAGTCTGCAAGTGTTACAAATGAAACACAGCTCAGATGCAAGACTAGATGCTAGGAGAATAGCTCCGACTTAAACAATGGCCTGTGGAAAATGTACCAGACATGTTTATTCAATACTGTCTATTCTGGAATTCTATTCTGATTAGCCGACACCAATGGTGACAGCTAGTCTTCTTGGGTTCTGACACGTAACGAAATAATACATTACAGAAGAAAACACTACAATTTACATACATTAAAAACTCTAACATTGACATTACAGACTTACGTGCATACATACACTACTATATGTCACGCCCTGGCTCTGGGGACTCTTATATGTTGAGCCAGGGTGTGTAGGGTCTATGTTTTGTGTTCTATGTTCAGTTTCTAGTTCATGTGTTTTCTAGGTTGGCCGGGGTGGTTCTCAATCAGAGGCAACGAGAATCAGATGTTGCTTGTTGTCTCTGATTGGGAACCATACTTAGGCAGCCTGTTGTGCACTTGTGTTTTGTGGGATCTTGTTCCGTGTTGGTTTGTGTTGTTAACCGAGGACTTCACGTTTCGTTTTGATGTTTTTGTATTTTGTATCGTGTTGCCAGTACACTATTAAAAAGATGTACGCATATCACGCTGCGCCTTGGTCCAATCATTATGACGATCGTGACAGAAGATCCCACCAATACAGGACCAAGCTGCGTGTCCAGGAGCAAACGCCGGAGGTAACGTTAGTGGATGTCCTCCTCGGTTGGGGGCAGATCACGGAGGAGGAGGCCGTCCGTTACCGGAGGGCAATGAAGGGGGAGACCCAGGCAGGAGAGGAGAAGCGGCGCCAACCGGGCCGTCGTCGGACAGGCGAAAGGCACCCCCAATAAAAAAAATTGGGGGGGCACACGGCATGGACGACGGGGCTGCTGGAGGCAGATAAAGGGCGAGTTTGAAGAAAGAAAGTGTTTTGCATCATTACATACAGCCGGGAAAAACGATTGGATATCAGAGCGGCGGTAACTCACCAGCATTACGACCAGGAATACGACTTTCCTGAAGCAGATCCTTTGTTTGCGCTCCCCAGGGCTACTGAACTGATTCCAGCGGCTGACCCAAAACATCGCCGGTGGAGGAGAGGCACTCTGAGTGGCCTGCTGGTCCGACTTAGGAGGCGCGCACTCCACCCACCGCTTCCAAGTATTCTACTCGCTAATCTTCAATCTTTGGTTAACAAAGTCGACGAACTACGGGCAAGGATTTCTTTCCAGAGAGACATCAAGGCCAGTAACATACTCTGTTTCACGGAAACATGGCTCTCTTGGGATATTCTGTCGAAATCAGTCCAGCCAGATGGGTTCTCAGTTCATCACGCAGACTGGAATAAATATCTCTCCGGGAAGCAGAAGGGCGGAGGTGTGTGTTTTATGATTAACGACTCATGGTGTAGTTGTAGTAACAGAGGAACTCGATAAACCGGGGGGAAGGTTTGCGGGACTCCACCCGGAGGGGCAGATCTCGGGTGGACAGCCATACCTTCTGACCGAGACGATACCTGGGAGCCAGGGTCCGGTGGTGGTCAGCTTGTCGTCGATACATGGAGGTGGTCTTGAGAAGAGCCGACCGGGCTCTCCTCCAGGTATGATGACAGTGGCGGACAAACATCTGGGCCGAGGGTATGCCAACCTTTTCCTCTTGCTCCGGGTAGAGCGGGGGCTGATAACCAAGGGATAACTCAAAGGGCGAAATACCCATGGCAGAGCAGGGAAGGGTGTTGCGGGCGTATTCGACCCACACAAGTTGCTGGTTCCAGGTGGTGGGGTTGGTGGAGACCAGGTAGCGCAGAGTCGTCTCCGGGTCTTGGTTGGCTCGCTCCGACTGGCCATTGGACTAAGGGTGGAAACCGAAGGAGATGCTGGCTGACGACCCAATGAGTGTGCACAACGCCTTCCAGAACTGGGACGAGAACTGAGGACCCCGGTCGGAGACCATGTCCACTGGGAGTCCGTGGATCTGGAAGATGTGCTGCACCATGAGCTGGGCCATCTCTTTGGCGGAGGGTAGCTTGGGGAGAGGAATGAAGTGGGCGGCTTTGGAAAACCGGTCCTCAACGGTCAGGATGGGCGGTGTTGCCATCAGACGGGGGAAGAGTCGTGACAATGTCCAGGGATATGTGAGACCAGGGACGGTGAAGAACAGGCAGAGGTTGGAGGAGACCAGCCGGAGCTTGCCTAGGAGTCTTGTTCTGCGCACAGATCATGCAGGCGGTGACGAACGCGGAGACGTCAGGGACAATGGCAGGCCATCAGAAGCATTGTCGCATAAAGGCCAGGGTCCAATGGGAGCCCGGGTGGCAGGCAAGCCTGGAGGAGTGGGCCCACTCCAGGATCGAGGAACGGATAGCGTCAGGAACAAACAACTGGTTATCTTGCCCCGCCCTGGGGTTCGGCTGGGAAACTGCACCTCCCCGACCTGCTTCCCTATTCCCCAACTGAGTGCCTTTGCAAAACACCAGGTGAAAGGATGGTCTCGGATTCCGGGGATGTAGCCGCGGGGCTATAGCAGTGTGACACCGCATCTGGCTTGACATTCTTGTATACTGATCAGTATGAGAGGGAGATGTTGAAACATGACTGTAAGTCGCTTTGGATAAAAGCGTCTGCTAAATGGCGTATTATTATTATTATTATTATTATTTGAAACGGGTGAAAAGCAGGGCCCACCTAGCTTGCCTGAAATTGAGACGCTTGACGTTGCGAAGATATTCCAAGTTTGTGTGGTCTTGTGTGGTCTGTCCACACAATGAACGGATGTTCCACCCCCTCCAGCCAGTGCCGCCACTCCTCCAACGCCGTCTTCACCGTGAGAAGCTCATGATTCACCACATTGTAATTCCTCTCCATGGTGTTGAGGTGATGGGAGAAGAAGGTGCAGGGATGTAACTTGAGGTCCAGGCCTGAACGCTGGGAAAGGACTGCCCCCACTCCGACATCCGAAGCATCGGCCTCCACCACGAACTGGCGGGACGGTTCAGGATGAACCAAGATAGGACCAGTGGTGAAATGGTGTTTGAGATCCCGGATCGCCCGGTCAGCAGCTGGTGACCATGTGAACGGAACCTTGGGAGAGGTGAGTGCAGAAAGGGGGGAAGCCAGGGTGCTGTAAAATCGGATAAAGTGGCGATAAAAGTTGGCGAATCCCAGGAAACATTGCAGCTGCACTCTGGAAGTAGGCTGGGACCAATCCACCACCGCTCTCACCTTCCCGGGATCCATCTGTAGCCCAGGATGATGTAGCCCAGGAAGGGGATGGTGGAGCGATGGAATTCGCATTTCTCCGCTTTCACAAAAAAACTGGTTCTCCAGGAGGCGTTGGAGGACCTGTCGGACATGGAGCACATGTTCTTGGGTGGAGCGGAATAAAACGAGGATGTCGTCGAGGTAGACAAAGACGAAACGGTTCGACATGTCACGGTTAACATCATTAACCAGGGCCTGGAACACAGCTGGAGCATTGGTAAGACCAAATAGCATGACCAGATACTCGTAGTGACCGCTGGCTGTGTTGAAGGCAGACCTCCACTCGTCCCCCTCCCGTATCCTCACCAGGTGGTAGGCGTTCCGTAGGTCCAGCTTGGAGAACTTGTTGGCCCCCTGGAGCAGCTCGAAGGTCAAGGAGATGAGTGGTAGCGGCTCTTCACCGTGATGTCGTTGAGGCCCCGGTAGTCGATGCACGGGTGCAGGGTTTTGTCCTTCTTCTCCACAAAGAAGAACCCTGCGCCGGCAGGGGGGGGCAGAAGGACGGATTAACCTGGCAGCTAGGGAGTACTCAATGTAGGTCTCCATAGCCTTGGTCTCCGGACCCGACAGCGTGTACAGTCGTCCCTGGGCCGGAGTGGTGCCTGGGAGAAGGTTGATTCCGCAGTTGTAGGGTCGGTGCGGCGGAAGCGAAGTGGCCCGGGCCTTACTGAACACCTCCTGGAGGTCCTGGTACTCTGCGGGAATGGCGGACAGGTCCGAGGCAACTTCTGAGCCCCCAGGAAGACATCCCGGGGCAGGCTGCCCTGACTTCAGGCAATGAGCGTGGCAGAACGGGCTCCAGCCCATGATGGCACCAGTAGACCAGTCAATAAAGGGGTTGTGTCGCTGAAGCCAAGAGAAACCCAATACCACGGGAACCTGAGGAGACTTAATTAGCAGGAATTGGATCGTCTAACTGTGGTTCCCTGATACTCGTAGGTTGATGGAGGTGGTATTGTGGGTGACCCGGCCTATAGAGCGCCCGTCCAGCACTCTAACGTCCATGGGAGTGGAGAGGGGCTGAGAGGGGATGCCCAGCTCGGACACCAGGGTAGCATCCATGAAGCTCTCATTGGCCCCAGAGTCGATGAGTACCCAGAGAGATTGACTGGTTCCCAAACAGCAAGATGGCATGAAAAGGGGTGCGAGTTAGGGGAGAGGAAAAGTTCTCGTTCATACCGGTGAGCCTGGTCTTTTAGTGGACAGGTGGACACAAAATGACCAGTAGTCCCGCAATACAGGCAACTCTTCGTGTGAAGCCTGTATTGCCGTTCTGCTGGAGACAGCCTAGCTCTGCCTAGTTACATTGGCTCAGGAAGAGGTGAATCGGCAGACTTCAGAGACTCTCGGGAGAACTCGGGTAGCCTCGGGTTCTCTCGGCAACGGAGCCGTCAGGAACTTCCGGGATACCTCAGAGGCGAGGTGAAATCCTTCCTCTCCTTCCTTCGTTCCCGTAGTCGCCCCTCGATCCAAATGGTCAAGGTGATGAGCAAGTAGAGATCCGTCTGTAGTTCCCGGGCTGCAAGCTCATTTACATTTTACATTTTAGTCATTTAGCAGACGCTCTTATCCAGAGCG
This sequence comes from Coregonus lavaretus, assembly GCF_964263955.1. Taxonomy (NCBI): domain Eukaryota; kingdom Metazoa; phylum Chordata; class Actinopteri; order Salmoniformes; family Salmonidae; genus Coregonus; species Coregonus lavaretus. The sequence continues at coordinate 130,597 of NW_028161537.1, read as the reverse complement.
ACTTACAGGAGCAATTAGGGTTAAGTGCCTTGCTCAAGGGCACATTTACGTCATTTAGCAGACGCTCTTATCCAGAACGACTCACAAATTGGTGCATTCACCCTATAGCCAGTGGGAAAACCACTTTACAATTTTTTTTTGGGGGGGGGTAGAAGGATTACTTTATCCAGCTCGACCTTTACATCCTCCAATACGCCGTGCAGGAACGTGTCGAACAGCTTTCCGGGTGCAGACAGTGTCGAAGTAACAAAAGTTTATTACAAAAACAGGGGGCAGGCAAATGACAGGTCAAGGGCAGGCAGAGGTCAGTAATCCAGATCAGAGTCCAAAAGGTACAGAACGTCAGGCAGGCTCAGTGTCAGGGCAGGCAGAATGGTCAAAACCGGGAAAATTAGAAAACGGGAACTTGACAAAGACAGGAGCAAGAAGGAAAATGCAGGTAAAAGACAAACAGAGAACACAGGTATAAATACACTGGGGATAACGGGGAAGATGGGCGACACCTGGAGGGGGTGGAGACAATCACAAAGACAGGTGAAACAGATCAGGGTGTGACAGTAACTACCCTGGTAGGTTGACTGATAACCTGAACCAGGTTGCAGGCACTAGTTACAGTTTGAAGCTTTCTCTTGAGTGGGCAACCTGATGAAAGCCATTCAATATTTAAATCACCCAGAAAGTATAACTCTCTATTGATATCACATATATTATCAAGCATTACACACGTTATCCAGATATTGACTGTTAGCACTTGGTCTATAGCAGCTTCCGACCAGAATGGGCTTTAGGTGAGGCAGGTGAACCTGTAGCCATATTACTTCAACAGTATTTAACATGAGATCCTCTCTAAGCTTCACAGGAATGTGGTTCTGAATATAGACCGCAACACTGCCCACATTGGTATTTCTGTATTTTCTGTAAATGTTATAACCTTGCATTGCTACCACTGTATCATCAAAGGTATTATCTAAGTGAGTTTCAGAGATTGTCAGATTGTCAATCAATTCTTAAAAATCCATCTTCAGCTGTTCTGAGCTGCCCTTCATAATGTAATTTGACTCCACATGAACCATGAGAGTATCAGCCCCCGGTGACTGACTCACAGCCTCTGGAAGCAACCTGGTGATATCCTGAACTTTTGCCCCAAGAAAACAAAGTATTTGCCCCAGGTACAGATATATGCTTCACAATCGTAATCCCTATCACAATCACCGGAATGATCCGGCCTCTGCCGTGTCTCGAAGCAGATTGTGAGGCCAGAGCCACATAACTCACCTGAGAAAAGGGCTACTGAGACGCCAGCTGTGTGCAGGCCACAACCGCCAAAGGGACAGAGCCCCCGACAGAGGACAGCTGGTACAGGGGCTCAAAGAGATTTGAAAGTCTTAAGTCCAGAATCGGGGGAAGAAGGCATGCGCGCCGAGAACGATTCGCATCCATTTACGCTCACCTGGAGTCGAACAGTGAGCAGTCATTTTCTGGTTCAAGCTAGTAGAGGGGTGCAGTGGCGGAAATTGATCATAGTCCAGGAAGGTCCCATTATGATCCTCCTTGGATGTTTTGATAGGAAGCATTTAAAGATGTCGATATTTTCATAGAATCCTTATTCAGTTCAAGGTACTTGGTCAAAATTTGTATTTGTTCATGAAGAGTAATAATCCTATCTTTAGCTGCATCAAGTTCAATACATTTTTCAGAAATGAAGGTATCCATCGGACCTTTCCCCGTGACAACAACGAACATGTCGCATATATACATTTAATAGCTTGCGAGTCCCCAGCAAATTCAAATGAGTTTTCACTGCTGCACACCAACAGTCCAAGGGAACAAATATTTCCAGGCTCCGCCAGGGACTTACATGCTCCCTCTATGGCCGTGGACGCCCCCACTAGCCTCCCGCACAACTGTGTTGTTGTCTGTCTCTCGTTGAAAGTGAGAGCGAGAGAGAAGCGCAGGGTGGCGGGTGATGTCTGGGACAGTTATCATTGGCAGGTAGCCGGCTGTTCCTTTCTACGCATCGGCCCGGCTGCGTGTTTATGTTCAGTGTAGCCTCTCAGAGCTGTGTCAGGCGTGTCCCCAGTGTCTGTAGTCGTGGGGGTTACAAAACATACAATTACATCATTTACTGGCCAACAATTGGAGTCATACTCATACGCTGGAAATTAGCACTTTTCTTTAGTAGTTTTATAGAGAGCATTGCATGAGTTGAGCTCTTTGTAGCCTGGCTCGGTAGTTGGTATCCAGGTACTAAAGCGTAAGGGGTGAAAAAGTTGAATGAAAAAAGTAGAGCGAGGAAAAAACTAGGATGTTGGTAAAAGTGTTAAATGCAGAGTTTTGATCAAATGGTTATTAAAAGTAAAAAATGAAATGTTTGGCAGATAGCCAAGTCGCAACAAACAGCACATCAGCACGACAACGCAGAAGTGCATTTGCAGAGTGTTGTGACAAGGTAGGGGTGGTATACAGAATATAGTCCTATTTGGTAAAAGACCAAGTCCATATTATGGCAAAAACAGCTCAAATAATCAAAGACAAATGACAGTCCATCAATACTTTAAAACATGAAAGTCAGTCAATCCGGAAGATTTCAAGAACTTTGAAAGTTTCTTCAAGTGCAGTCGCAAAAACCAGGAGGAGGAGGTGTGATGGTGTAGGGGTGCTTTGCTGGTGACACTGTCTGTAATTTATTTAGAATTCAAGGCACACTTAACCAGTATGACTACCACAGCATTCTGCAGCGATACGCCATCCCATTTGGTTTGGGTTTAGTGGGTCTATCATTTGTTTTTCAACAGGTAAATGACCCAAAACACACCTCCAGGCTGTGTAAGGGCTATTTGACCAAGAAGGAGAGTGATGGAGTGCTGCATCAGATGACCTGGCCTCCACATTCACCCGACCTCAACCCAATTGAGATGGTTTGGGATGAGTTGGACCGCAGAGTGAAGGAAAAGCAGCCAACAAGTGCTCAGCATATGTGGGAAATCCTTCAAGACTGTTGAAAAACATTCCTCATGAAGCTGGATAAGAGAATGCCAAGAGTGTGCAAAGCTGTCATCAAGGCAAAGGGTGGCTACTTTGAAGAATTTAAAATTTAAAATATATTTTGATTTGTTTAACACTTTTTTGGTTACTACATGATTCCATGTGTTATTTCATAGTTTTGATGTCTTCACTATTATTCTACAATGTAGAAAATAATAAAAATAAAGAAAAACCCTTGAATGAGTAGGTGTGTCCAAACTTTTGACTGGTACTGTTTGTTTTTTCCAATAACAGATTATGGTCAATAACACATAATTGATTTCCTGATTATGCCGAAGAAGCATCTTTTCAACACTGTGTTGTGTTTACTCTTATTCTGTTATTGGTGGGTTAGTTTCTCTAAAGGTAAAATTGTTCTCCAATAGTGGTAATGTAAAGTACATTATCACCATTCACTGAGTGTTACTGCTTAGACTCTACATTTAAAAGCAGGGGCTAATTTGTAGCAAAAAAATGTCATGTTGTAAAAAGTAATTTTAGACACTTTTTCCTGGGCACCACACCACAAGATGGGGAGAGAAGTTAGAAAGAGTGACAGTGCAGGAATCCTTTTACGTGCTTTGCATAGGCTGCCGTGAGTGATGGTCTTATTGATTCGCAGTGATTCCAGCACGCTCTCTGTGCCTTCAATGCCTCCACTTTCAGTTATGGAAAAATATATGCATCTTGTGAAAGAGCAATAGAGTTAAGAGAGGATATGGAAATTATCTTAACGTTTTAGAAGCATCAGGCTGTAAAGAAGTGATTCCAACTATATCTAAGATTCCAATTACTGTTGAAGTCGGAAGTTTACATACACTTAGGTTGGTGTCATTAAAAGTCATTTTTCAACCACTCCACAAATTTCTTGTTAACAAACTATAGTTTTGGCAAGTCGGTTAGGACATTTACTTTGTGCATGACAAGTAATTTTTCCAACAATTGTTTACAGACAGATTATTTCACTATATCACAATTCCAGTGGGTCAGAAGTTTACATACACTAAGTTGACTGTGCCTTTAAACTGCTTAGAAAATTCCAGAAAATGATGTCATGGCTTTAGAAGCTTCTGGTAGAAAAATTGGCATCATTTGAGTCAATTGGAGGTGTACCTGTGGATGTATTTCAAGGCCTACGTTCAAACTCAGTGACTCTTTGCTTGACATCATTGAAAAATCAAAATAAATCAGCCAAGACCTCAGAAAAAAATGGTAGACCTCCAAAAGTATGGTTCATCCTTGGGAGCAATTTCCAAACGCCTGAAGGTACCGCGTTCATCTGTACAAACAATAGTATGCAAGTATAAACACCATGGAACCAAGCAGCCGTCATACCGCTCAGGAAGGAGACGCGTTCTGTCTCCTAGAAATTAACTTACTTTGGTGCGAAAAGTGCAAATCAATCCCAGAACAACAGCAAAGGACCTTGTGAAGATGCTGGAGGAAACAGGTACAAAAGTATCTATATCCACAGTAAAACGAGTCCTATATCGACATAACCTGAAAGGCCGCTCAGCAAGGAAGAAGCCACTGCTCCAAAACCACTATAAAAAAGCCAGACTACGGTTTGCAACTGCACATGGGGACAAATATTGTACTTTTTGGAGAAATGTCCTCTGGTCTGATGAAACAAAAATAGAACTGTTTGGTCATAATGACCATCGTTATGTTTGGAGGAAAAAGGGGAAGGCTTGCAAGCTGAAGAATACCATCCCAACCGTGAAGCACGGGGGTGGCAGCATCATGCTGTGGGGGTGCTTTGCTGCAGGAGGGACTGGTACACTTCACAGAATAGATGGCATCATGAGGAAGGAAAATTATGTGGATATATTGAAGCAACATCTCAAGACATCAGCCAGGAAGTTAAAGCTTGGTCGCAAATTGGTCTTCCAAATGGACAATGACCCCAAGCATACCATATGGGGGCCAGTATGAAAAATGTATGCACTCACTAATTGGAAGTCACTCGAGCGTCTGCTAAATGACTAAAATGTAAATTGGATCACTAACCATACAACATTTGAGCTCCCGAGTGGCGCAGTGGTCTAAGGCTGTGCCACTACAGATCCTGGTTCGAATCCAGGCTCTGTCGTAGCCGGCCGCGACCGGGAGACCCATGGGGCGGCGCACAATTGGCCCAGCATCGTCCAGGGTAGGGGAGGGAATGGCCGGCAGGGATGTAGCTCAGTTGGTAGAGCATGGCGATTGCAACGCCAGGGTTGTGGGTTCGATTCCCACGGGGGGCCAGTATGTATGCACTCACTAACTGTAAGTCGCTCTGGATAAGAGCGTCTGCTAAATGACTAAAATGTAAATGTAAAAATGTGGCAAAATGGCTCAAGGACAAGAAAGTCAAGGTATTGGAGTGGCCATCACAAAGCCCTGACCTCAATCCTATAGAAAATGTGTGGGCAGAACTGAAAAAGTGTGTGCGAGCAAGGATGCCTACAAACCTGACTCAGTTACACCAGCTCTGTCAGGAGGAATGGGCCAAAATTCACCCAAATTATTGTGGGAAGCTTGTGGAAGGTTACCTGAAACGTTTTACCCAAGTTGCAGTGCTACCAAATACTAATTGAGTGTATGTAAACTTCTGACCCACTGGGAATGTGATGAAAGAAATACAAGCTGAAAGAAATAATTCTCTCTACTATTATTCTGACATTTCACATTCTTAAAATAAAGTGGTGAGCCTAACTGACCTAAGAAAGGGAATTTTTACTAGGATTAAATGTCAGGTTTGGTGAAAAACTGATTTTAAATGTATTTGGCTAAGGTGTATGAAAACTTCAGACTTCAACTGTATATTGATGAGAAGAGAATCGTCCCGCCCATTTGGTATCTCACTACACCCCCATATGCCATGTCTTGAAATATGCAGAAAGACGGATCAAAAGTACATTGATATTGTAATACCTCTGACAGCCAATTTTCTAGCTCGACCCACATCTTTGGGACTTCATAGCATTCTCAGAAAGCATGGATTATTGAGTCATTATTAGTTTTACACTTAAGACACGACTCTGCCGTTGTACTGTAGAGTTTGTGGATTTTGTCTCTTGTATAATACATTATATACATTAGTTTATACTGGATTAAGCGTACATTTTAGTTAAATGTAATTTCGTTAGTAATGCTCCAACTTTCCCTCCATCTTGTGCCAACATCAGTTCTTTTTAAGTCTTGGTTCCAATAGTTTAAAAAAAATTCGAAGAGATTGTCAGTTGGATATGCTCTCTGCAAAGTTTTGTATATCTTCCCTATCATATGAACATCCTTTTCTGACTCAAATAAGATTCCCTCAAGGTTGCTCTGATGTCCAAAAGATTTCAAATCGAAATTTTGTGATATGTAACTTTTAAGTTGCATGTATTTGAAACTATCTACATTGGTCAATCCAAAATAACTTTTTTATTCTGTCATGGAAATAAATGTACTTCCTGTTACCAAGTCATTTACGGTTTCTATTAATTTAATTTTCCATGTGGACCAATTTATTGGTGAATTCTAAAAAGCTATCCAACGATTGTTCCATAAGGTTGTGGTTTTACGGAGTGATATTGGTTGTTGTAGAATATGTTTCATTTTCTTCCATATTGTTATAGTGTTCTTAACTATGAAGTTGTTCATGTTCTTAGCTTTATCCTTTGAAAATAGACACGTAAAAAGATTCTGGGGATGAGCATGTGCATCTTCAACATGTACCCATTGTTCCTCTTTACTGCATTTAACTATATGTCACAAGTAAAAGCCTTGGGTAGCGAGTTGATGCAATTCCAAGTCTGGAAGGTTAAAACCACCCTCAAATTTAGGAAGATGTAAAACTTTCCTTTTTATTCTATGAATTTTATTTGCCCTTATAAAGTCTTATGACCGAGTATACTTTTTTAAAGAATGTCTTCTGTGGGGTACTTGGTATTACTGAAAATAAATGCAAAAACTTTAGATTATTCAATTTAATTAGATCTGCTTTCATATTGTTGAGTAACGGAATAAAGTTATCTTTATATATTTTTGGTTTGTCACTTATTAAGCATTATTAGATTGCTGTGAGTTGTTACTTTTCCTATTGCCATTATTTTGTTTTTTCCCCACGCAAATTCTCTATACTGAGATTTTTGAGATTCTGAATTTTTTTGGCAAAAGATACATAGAGTTTTCAATATTGGTCAGGTATATCAGGAGATCATCTTCAAATAAGTTTAGTTTATATTAATGTTTACCAATACTGATACCCACCCGGAGAACATCTGTAACAGCTCTCTGGTGATGCTCCTGGTGTTGGCTCTACGCACGGTTATGGCCTCGGGATACCTGGTGGCATAACCTACCACAACCAGTATATGTTGAAAGCCTTTCGCAGAACGTGGCAATGGTCAAATTAAATCCATAGCAATTCTATCGAAGGGTGTGTCTTTCACCGGCAACAGGATTAATGGATTTCATAAATCAGGAAGGGGTGAGGTTCTCTGACACTCAGGACACCCCTGGCAATACCTTACCACATCCGCATACACCCCCGGCCAGAAGAAACGTTGTAACACCCGCTCTTGTGTTTTTTCTCTCCGTAAATGTCCTCCCAACAGGTGGCTATGGGCCAGGTTCAGCACTGTTCGCCGAAACAGGGTTGGAACCAACAGCTGCTCCACCGTAAAGTCGTTGGACTTCATGACCTGGTTTAAGAGATTATTTATTATTTCCTTCTTCAGTGTGTCATAGTCACTGGCTTCTGTCACTTCCAAATCCGACCATGCCTGTTGTGCTTCCCCACAAAGAAATGGAGCCTGTATTCCTGTCCACTCTATCTGTGGCCACGCCTCTCGTTCTGCCGTGCGCTCAAATGTCTTTAGGAAAACCTCAACGTCATCATTCGGCGTCATTTTCTGCAGATACCATATTCATCTGCAGTTGACACTTCCTTTGTTCCTCCAATAACAAGCGATTGGTTTCCACTTGCTGCCAATTTGCTTCTTGTTGCATGTTATTGGACGTGACCAATTGCTTCAACAGATCTTCCATGGTTGACGGCCCTTAAACCACAGAAATATATATATACATATACACTGCTCAAAAAAATAAAGGGAACACTAAAATAACACATCCTAGATCTGAATGAATGAAATAATCTTATTAAATTCTTTTTTCTTTACATAGTTGAATGTGCTGACAACAAAATCACACAAAAATTATCAATGGAAATCAAATTTATCAACCCATGGAGGACTGGATTTGGAGTCACCCTCAAAATTAAAGTGGAAAACCACACTACAGGCTGATCCAACTTTGATGTAATGTCCTTAAAACAAGTCAAAATGAGTCTCAGTAGTGTGTGTGGCCTCCACGTGCCTGTATGACCTCCCTACAACGCCTGGGCATGCTCCTGATGAGGTGGTGGATGGTCTCCTGAGGGATCTCCTCCCAGACCTGGACTAAAGCATCCGCCAACTCCTGGACAGTCTGGGGTGCAACGTGGCGTTGGTGGATGGAGCGAGACATGATGTCCCAGATGTGCTCAATTGGATTCAGGTCTGGGGAACGGGCGGGCCAGTCCATAGCATCAATGCCTTCCTCTTGCAGGAACTGCTGACACACTCCAGCCACATGAGGTCTAGCATGGTCTTGCATTAGGAGGAACCCAGGGCCAACCGCACCAGCATATGGTCTCACAAGGGGTCTGAGGATCTCATCTCGGTACCTAATGGCAGTCAGGCTACCTCTGGCGAGCACATGGAGGGCTGTGCGGCCCCCCAAAGAAATACCACCCCACACCATGACTGACCCACCGCCAAACCGGTCATGCTGGAGGATGTTGCAGGCAGCAGAACGTTCTCCACGGCGTCTCCAGACTCTGTCACGTCTGTCACATGTGCTCAGTGTGAACCTGCTTTCATCTGTGAAGAGCACAGGGCGCCAGTGGCGAATTTGCCAATCTTGGTGTTCTCTGGCAAATGCCAAACGTCCTGCACGATGTTGGGCTGTAAGCACAACCCCCACCTGTGGACGTTGGGCCCTCATACCACCCTCATGGAGTCTGTTTCTGACCGTTTGAGCAGACACATGCACATTTGTGGCCTGCTGGAGGTCATTTTGCAGGGCTCTGGCAGTGCTCCTCCTGCTCCTCCTTGCACAAAGGCAGAGGTAGCAGTCCTGCTGCTGGGTTGTTGCCCTCCTACGGCCTCCTCCACGTCTCCTGATGTACTAGCCTGTCTCCTGGTAGCGCCTCCATGCTCTGGACACTACGCTGACAGACACAGCAAACCTTCTTGCCACAGCTTGCATTGATGTGCCATCCTGGATGAGCTGCACTACCTGAGCCACTTGTGTGGGTTGTAGACTCCGTCTCATGCTACCACTAGAGTGAAAGCACCGCCAGCATTCAAAAGTGACCAAAACATCAGCCAGGAAGCATAGGAACTGAGAAGTGGTCTGTGGTCACCACCTGCAAAACCAGTCCTTTATTGGGGGTGTCTTGCTAATTGCCTATAATTTCCACCTGTTGTCTATTCCATTTGCACAACAGCATGTGACATTTATTGTCAATCAGTGTTGCTTCCTAAGTGGACAGTTTGATTTCACAGAAGTGTGATTGACTTGGAGTTACATTGTGTTGTTTAAGTGTTCCCTTTATTTTTTTGAGCAGTGCATATTTCTTTGTGCGTGTGTGTGTATCCTCACTGCCTTACCCGCATTCTCCACCAATGTAGCGGTTTCGGGGCCGGGTTCTTTGCAAGGCAGGGTTTACACACACAACCACACAACACCAAGTAAAGGGTTAAACTTGTTTATTATGAGGAGGCTTTGGCAGCGTTCTTGACAAATCATACCCAAAACAAACAAAGTAAATACTTTGCTACCTGTGGAAGGTCCTCCAAGCTTTGTCTTTGGGGGAGTTCCAACCTTCTTGTAAGCCTATTTTCCTTTCGTCTTTTAAAGCCTCCTTTTCCTTCACCTGCAGGGGTCAAAACAAAGACAATGAAAGAAACCCAGGGCGTGGTTAAAGTAGAGATACTGATTGGTTTCACCTGTCTGCAGTTTGGCTCTGACTATAACTGGAGACAGGTGTGGCTGCTCTGCTGCAGTCTAGAAGTTTCCCCAGAGCTGTACATGGTCCTGCCTCTGGGTGAATACTTCGCCTTGCTGTCCGTGGTCCTTTGCTGCCAAAAAACTATAAAACCTTGAAGGCACATAACGTCCATCCAGAACACAACCCCTGAAACCGCTACAGTATTATGACTCATACTGTGCTTGCCAAAAATTAGGTTACATAAAAACTGCAATACTGTTAATATAAACGTGTGTAAGTGCGGGTTTTCAGTGAATTTATGTAAATCACAAAGCTGATCTGCATTTCCTGCAGCGCTGGAAAATTCTCAGCAACAAAAGAGTGATCAAATTAAGATTTTACACCTTAGTTAGCTAGAAAAAGGGAAGATTCGCGGATATATAATTATAGTCAGTCACTCACATATGATTGTGATAGTCAGCTTATGTTTTGACATTTTATGTTGATTTAATAGAGTAGCTCTATGATCAGACGATAATCGAATTCTTTCAATATTGTGATTTAAGTGCCCTTTAATACAATATTTGATGAATTGTGAAATCTTAATTATAATCATAATGGTGACACAAATAATCAGGGAATTACAGGCCTATATTTCTGTCATGAACGTTGAGAGACGGATCGGACCAAGGTGCAGCGTGAAAAGCGTACATGTTTATTAACTAAATAAACATTCAACAAAACAAGAAACAACGTAACGTGAAGTCCAAAGGGCTATACACATACCAGCCTAACAGGAACAAGATCCCACAATACACAGTAGGCTACCTAAGTATGATCCCCAATCAGAGACAATGAGCGACAGCTGCCTCTGATTGGGAATCATACTCGGCTAGACATAGAAATAGAAAACTAGAACATAAACATAGAATATCTAACATAGATTTCCACACCCTGACTCAACAAACTAGAGTTCTATAGGTCAGGCCGTGACAATTTCAGAAGTAGACCAGGCATTTGGAAGGGAAATAGCGAGATAGCAGTGAATGTTGTTGGTAGAAGAATGAAACCCGGTATTTATTCAAGATGACATCTGTGTCACAATCCATATTTACCAAGGCTGCCTGTGTTTGGACCAGCTCTAAATCCTGTTGCTGGAATCTCACTCTAATTGGTTGTTTTCAAACACATGTCAGAATAAAGAAAGAGCACTGGGAGGATCCACAGCCAATTCTAGCCTGGATATACACATAACAGGTTGGGGAAATGTCTCAGAGGTGAGATTCACACGACAACATAATAAAGCCAGGAGTAAGCAAAAGCTTTTCCCTCCTGAAACTCAGACATACTCTTGTTTTGGTGTTCTATCTCTTCTATCCCTGGGTCATTCCACCAATTCGGTGCCTTTTAAGAAGTGTAACTTAAAAAATATATATAAAAAAAATAGGATTTCACCTAATTTTTACATTCTGTGATAAAGAGCACATGTTCAACTTAATAAAAAACATGGTTTCCCAAATAAATAAAAAATAAATAAATGAATATAGTTAGTGCCTATTAAGTGCCAAATAAAGTAACCGGGTTGACTGTAACAGGGTTGACGATTTCTTCTTAAATCAGTCATGAATCTCCTTGTGACAGGCTTGTTGTGTGCAACAGGGAGGGGCAGCTGAATGCAAGCTTCACTATTTTTTTAATTACAACAATTCTAGCCTCTCTATCTACAGTATGGGTAACAGGGTTGACATGTTATGCTCGACCCGCTCAGTTTTCCACCACAAAACACCAGAAAATTGCCAAAAAGAGTACAACCAGCTCACTTGCTTTTTACTCTATGATTTGGCTATTAGATGTTCAATGTTCTTTTGAAATAAATATTATATTTAAAAAGGAATAGTTTCACCATATTAAAATGAGAGTTCAACTCACGTAACAGGGTTGACCTTAAAATGAGGGACTGACATAAATTAATCACTAATCACATGAAATCAATAATAATGATTTTGTGAAAGTACAAAATAACTAGGGCTTTACAATGATGGTGAAACTTGGAAACATTTAGGAATTAAGTGTGTTACAATCTTCCTAGAAGTGACACAGGGTTGATGGAGGGACATGTAAAAATGCTCAACTTCAGAACTTTAGCAAGTCTTTATTCATATAAAAAATCTGATTTATTGTATTATCCGTGTGGTCTATATTAAAGGGCACTTCATTTAATATAACAGGCTTTTAAAATGCAATATTTGTGCACAATTTCTTCTTAAAATATAAAAGGGACGCAAAAGGCAGTCTTTTCATGGAACACCCCCGTCTTCACAGCTTCCTCTTGGAACCTTTAAATCTTTCTTTAAACAGGAAAATGTACCTCCCCAGATGTATTCAAACAGCAGGCTACATCCTCATAAGCAAGTCGAAAAGTTGAGGAGTGTTGTCTCTCTTACTGCAGGCCTATTAGGGATTTCCCTTTATTGAAAAAAAAAAAATCAACCAAAGCAGCTGATGCTCCACATCGCCACCACCAACAACAACAACAACAACAACACCATGCATTCCCTAGTGTCCGTGGGCTGTCTTCACTGACCACTTAAAATGCTGGACGGGCTGTGCCTGTTAAACAATGATTACTATTATTCATCTGCTCTGACCACACTGTGGCTGGGAGGAGAAAAAAAGAAAGTGCTGTGTAGGAAAAGCTTTGTGGTTATTTCCTCCCTTGCTGGACAGACTGGAAGGCCACAGCATATTAAGTGGAGGAGGGGAATGTGTTTTCTCTTTTTCCAGTCCCTCTCACACACACACACACACACACACACACACAAACACACCGTCAGAAAGGCTCATCACAATCCAGGCAGCCTTGCCTCTTTAACTTCCCACATGTGTCTGGGCTTCTAAATCGTTCTGGCAACCATAAGGCTGTAACTCAGCCCTAGCAGCCTTAGTAGAGTGGTGTAGAATCTCCAGTCCCCGCGAGTAGCAGAGCAGAGTGGAGTAGAGTAGCCTCCAACGAGACGTCTGGGATAACGGAGTGTGCGTAGTGTCCAGGAAATATCTCAGGACTTCGGCAGGGACGTGTTATTGGAAAAGCTGACAAGGGGGCTGCCAGGAGTCTGTCATGCAGCTTTTTAAGAGGAGCTCAATCTCCTTTTATCTGCCTGACACACCCTGACTTAGTGAGAGATCCCTGAGAGAGAGACAGAGAGAGGGATAGGAGAGGGAGAGAAAGACAGGGGGAGAGGTAAGTTTTGTTTTCGCTCAGTTCCTGTCCTTTGTTTTAAGGGGACTTTTAAGTTTGCTACTCGTAACTGTTGACTGATGGGAGGGGGAGTAGGCGTGGAGAAGACTGTTCTTTATTTAGAACACTATTGCCATTGTTCGGAAGAAACTAAATAAAGTTTGCCCTTCTCTTTTGAAAATAGTCATTTTAGTTTAATCTCAGTAACTGTTTGTTTTTGCTTCATGTTTTTCCCAGCACTCACAAAAGTTTATTTTAGAACCATTGTTCACGGAGACCTCTGGATTGAGGCAGGAAATGTATGTGTTTCCAGGAACAGTTACGGAGGCGGAATGCCCAAACTTTTTCAGAAAAATGAATCAAAAAAAGATTTTCAAAGGTGTTGCTCTGTAACTCTCTCCTCACAGCCGCTAGCTATCGTACGTTGGGACTGACCGACCGACTTCACCATATCAGTCCTGTCGGCATCGCATTTCGTTACTTTGCCCCTATGGGATACATGTTCCTATAAATAAGTAACTTACTGTGGAAAGAGTTCAGGCAGCAGCCTTATGGTTGTGGGGGTCCACCGAGAAGAGTTACATACTTTACTACTTTAGTACTGACTCTAGTTTCAGCAGTGAAGGAGGGGGTTGTGACTACTGGTATGTCTATGTGTGTGGGCAGGGTTTGGGGGCGGGGGAGTCAGGGGTCTTTGGCAGAGACCCTTCCCAATATAGTGTTGTGAAAAACAGATGCTGTGTGTCCATGGGGACAGTCCTAAACCCTGATATAGTAGCGAGGATCCAAGCAGGTGTTGAGTGTTTATTCACGTTGTTGATATTTGCTGTGACCGCGTGAGTCATAGTCATAGGGGCGGGTGTCAGGAGTCGATGAGGAGGTGGGATATGTAGCTATTTCCTCAGGGAGGGAAAAACACAGCCAGGCAAGCAGTGACCTGAGATGATAGACATGGGGACAAATGTTGTGTTATTCATTCTGTATAAAGCTACAGAATAAAATCACCCATAGATCTCACGTGTACAGTACTGTATGTACATTCACACATGCACAGTATTGCCTTGGTATGCAATCTCAGCTGTGCATTGCAAACTCTATTGTGCATTGAACTGTGAATTCCTGCATTTATAGTGTGCAAACAAGCCAGATAGGTGTACTTTCCTCTGTATCACATGTGTATGTAAATCCTATGAGAATCAACAGCTCCTTTCCAGTCTGCCCCAGAGACAGAGCTTGCTGAAGATGTCAGAGTTTTTCTCACAAGGATCTGTGCCAAGGCTCAGTATGTAGCACAGACACACTTCAAAAGGAGAGCTTCTTCTCATCTGCTTAACATTTAGCTTGACTGTGTACTGATGTTTTCTCTGCCCACTGGAAATCAGAGAGAGAGAGAGAGTAGAGAGAGACAGAGATAGAGGAAAAAGTGAGAGAGAGAGTGAGAGGAAGAGAGGAGAGAGAGGAAAAAGTGAGAGGAAGAGAGAGAGAGAGGAAGAGGGTGAGAGAGAGGCAGAGATACAGTGGGGAGAAGAAGTATTTGATACACTTCCGATTTTGCAGGTTTTCCTACTTACAAAGCATGTAGAGGTCTGTAATTTTTTATCATAGGTACACTTCAACTGTGAGAGACGGAATCTAAAACAAAAATCCAGAAAATCACATTGTATGATTTTTAAGTAATTAATTTGCCTTTTATTTCATGACATAAGTATTTGATACATCAGAAAACCTGAACTTAATATTTGGTACAGAAACCTTTGTTTGCAATTACAGAGATCATACGTTTCCTGTAGGTCTTGACCAGGTTTGCACACACTGCAGCAGGGATTTTGGCCCACTCCTCCATACAGACCTTCTCCAGATGCTTCAGGTTTCGGGGCTGTCGCTGGGCAATACAGACTTTCAGCTCCCTCCAAAGATTTTCTATTGGGTTCAGGTCTGGAGACTGGATAGGCCACTCCAGGACCTTGAGATGCTTCTTACGGAGCCACTCCTTAGTTGCCCTGGCTGTGTGTTTCGGGTCGTTGTCATGCTGGAAGACCCAGCCACGACCCATCTTCAATGCTCTTACTGAGGGAAGGAGGTTGTTGGCCAAGATCTCGCGATACATGGCCCCATCCATCCTCCCCTCAATACGGTGCAGTCATCCTGTCCCCTTTGCAGAAAAGCATCCCCAAAGAATTATGTTTCCACCTCCATGCTTCACGGTTGGGATGGTGTTCTTGGGGTTGTACTCATCCTTCTTCTTCCTCCAAACACGGCGAGTGGAGTTTAGACCAAAAAGCTCTATTTTTGTCTCATCAGACCACATGACCTTCTCCCATTCCTCCTCTGGATCATCCAGATGGTCATTGGCAAACTTCAGACGGGCCTGGACATGCGCTGGCTTGAGCAGGGGGACCTTGCGTGCGCTGCCGGATTTTAATCCATGACGGCGTAGTGTGTTACTAATGGTTTTCTTTGAGACTGTGGTCCCAGCTCTCTTCAGGTCATTGACCAAGTCCTGCCGTGTAGTTCTGGGCTGATCCCTCACCTTCCTCATGATCATTGATGCCCCACGAGGTGAGATCTTGCATGGAGCCCCAGACCGAGGGTGATTGACCGTCACCTTGAACTTCTTCCATTTTCTAATAATTGCGCCAACAGTTGTTGCCTTCTCACCAAGCTGCTTGCCTATTGTCCTGTAGCCCATCCCAACCTTGTGCAGGTCTACAATTTTATCCCTGATGTCCTTACACAGCTCTCTGGTCTTGGCCATTGTGGAGAGGTTGGAGTCTGTTTGATTGAGTGTGTGGACAGGTGTCTTTTATACAGGTAATGAGTTCAAACAGGTGCAGTTAATACAGGTAATGAGTGGAGAACAGGAGGGCTTCTTAAAGAAAAACTAACAGGTCTGTGAGAGCCGGAATTCTTACTGGTTGGTAGGTGATCAAATACTTATGTCATGCAATAAAATGCAGATGAATTACTTAAAAATCATACAATGTGATTTTCTGGATTTTTGTTTTAGATTCCGTCTCTCACAGTTGAAGTGTACCTATTATAAAAATTACAGACCTCTACATGCTTTGTAAGTAGGAAAACCTGCAAAATCTGCAGTGTATCAAATACTTGTTCTCCCCACTGTATGTTGAGTGATAATGTGTGGAATAGTTACCACATGATGCCCAGTGCTTCCCAGTCGAGTTTGGCAAGATGCTGCAAAAGTACTTCCTGTGAAAACGGCTTTCCACAACTCTCTATATTAGTGTTGTTGATATTTATACGCCAGTGTCTTGAGAGACATTTAAAAACGGGCATATCGAGAGTTCTTGAACTTTTATTTTCCTTTTTGTTTAGTTCTGGCAGTTTGATGAGCAACATATGTCCTGGCTTGACATTGTGCAAGCAGCTCCTCCATGGTTGCATGGAGGGTTGTTTCTTGTCACTCTCCAGATCATTAGGCCTTCATTAGGGTGCACCAACTCACTATAAAATATAATTGGGGAGCAGCAGTCAAATCCAATGGTCCTGAAGAGTCACTAACCCCTTGGAATGGGCTCCAGCAAATGTAAAGGTTTTATGATGAAGGCATTAATTGAGTCATATTGATCACTTCCTTTAATATTAATTCCCTAACTACAACTAGTCCCCTCATGTCTTTTAAATAGGCGTCATCTCCCTGCACAGGCTCTATTTTATCTTTTGAAACAATCAATACACAGTTTTCCTGACTGCTGTGCTGTCTTTAAAGCAATGCAAAATACTTTTGAGTCTCATTCAGATCACTTGAGGTAGAGTACAGTCCTTTTCCTCATATAACACCAAAGCTTTCAGAGGTGTTTCTCTCTCTGGATACTAAGTAGAGTTGCATGTGTTGTCTAAGGCCCCTCTCAGTCCTTCTCCCTCCTGACAGTTCCTCCTGAGTACGGGGAAAACTCTGGCTTCTCTCTCTTTGTCTACTTTAGTCTGCAAAGTCCTGTTATTGAGCAGAATGACTGATTGGTACTAAAAGTAATGGTATCACTGTATAGAAACTGTCTCCAGTGCGGGATGGTACTGTGCCTACTAAAGAGCTATAGGTAAAGGATAAGGTAGAGGGAAGAATAATATATGTCATTTAGCAGACGCTTTTATCCAAAGCGACTTACAGTCATGCGTGCATACATTTTACGTATGGCTGGCCCTGGGAATCAAACCCTGGCGGTGCAAGCACTATCCTCTACCAACTGAGCCATACAAGACAGCCATGCCCTTCTCAAATAAGGGTATCATGTCCCACAAGACATTTGGCCTGTGAATATATTGCATTCTGCTATTTATATTACAATAATATATTGCATTCTGCAATTTTGCAAAGTGTAATAACAGTCTGTAATGTATACAAAGCATGACCTGCATGCAGACTGTAACATATTCTGTATATTCTTGAAATATGACAGCCGACCTGGGTTGAAGTATTTTTTTCACTATAGTATACTATGGTATAAATACTGTAGTGTTACTATATTGATATACTATAGTATTTACTGTAGTGTTTTTGCGGACTTTACAGTAGTAGTCACTGTAGTGTTTTTGCACAAAAACACTACAGTGAATAATGTATTATTTACTGTAGTGTTTTCGAGGACATAACTGTGGTATACTCTAGTAATTACTGTAGTGTTTTTGAGGACATTAATGTAGTATTTACTATAGTGTTTTTGTTTTATTATCTTTGACATAGAATTGGGAGCTTTTTCTTTGAGGAAATCTACTGGATAAATACTAAAAGAGCAAATTTACCATAACTTGTAGGTAGGTATGTACAGTGCATTTGGAAAGTATTCAGACTCCTTCCCTTTTTCAAAAACAAAATACGTTACAGCCTTATTCTAAAATTGATTATTTTTTCTTAAATTGTCATCAATCTACACACAATACCCCATGATCACAAAGCGAAAACAGGTATAAATATTCAGACCCTTTGCTATGAGACTCGAAATTGAACTCAGGTGCATTGTGTTTCCATTGATCATCCTTGAGATGTTTCTACAACTTGATTGGAGTCCACCTGTGGTCAATTAAATTGATTGGACATGATTTGGAAAGGCACACACCTGTCTATATAAGGTCCCACAGTTGACAGTGCATGTCAGAGCAAAAACCAATCCATGAGGTCGAAGAAATTGTCCGTAGAGCTCCGAGACAGGATTGTGTCGAGGCACAGACCTGGGGAAGGGTACACAAAACATTTCTGCAGCATTGAAGGTCCCCAAGAACACAGAGGCCTCCATCATTCTCAAATGGAAGAAGTTTGGAACCACCAACTGTTCCTAGAGCTTGCCTGGCCGCACGGCCAAACTGAGCAATCGGGGGAGAAGGGCCTTGGTCAGGGAGGTGACCAAGAACCCGATGGCCACTCTGACAGAGCTCCAGAGTTCCTCTGTGGAGATGGGAGAACCTTCCAGATGGACAACCATCTCTGCAGCACTCCACCAATCAGGCCTTCATCGTAGTGTGGCCAGACGGAAGCCACTCCTCAGTAAAAGGCACATGACAGCCCATATGGAGTTTGCCTAAAGGCACGTAAAGGACTCTCAGACCATGAGAAACAAGATTATCTTGTCTGATGAAACCAATATTGAAGTCTTTGGCCTGAATGCCAAGCGTCACTACGGTGAAGCATGGGGGTGACAGCATCATGCTGTGGGGATGTTTTTCAGCGGCAGGGACTGTGAGACTTGTCAGGATTGAGGGAAAGAGGAACGGAACAAAGTACAGAGAGATCCTTGTTGAAAACCTGCTCCAGAGCGCTCAGGATCTCAGACTGGGGCGAAGGTTCCCCTTCCAACAGGACAACGACCATAAGCACACAGCCAAGACAACGCAGGAGAGGCTTTGGGACAAGTCTCTGAATGTCCTTGAATGGCCCAGCCGGAGCCTGGACTTGAACCCGATCTAACATCTATTGAGAGACCAGAATATAGTTGTGCAGCGACGCTCCCCATCCAAACTGACAGAGCTTGAGAGGATCTACAGAGAAGAATGGGAAAAACTCCTCGAATACAGGTGTGCTAAGCTTGTAGCGTCATCCCCAAGAAGACTCAAAACTATGAAATAATACATATGGAATCATGTAGTAACCAAAAAAGTGTTAAACAAATCAAAATATATTTGATATTTGATATTCTTCAAAGTAGCCACCCTTTGCCTTGATGGCAACGTTGTACACTCGCATTCTCTCAACCAGTTAGTCACCTGGAATGCATTTCATTTAACAGGTGTGCCTTGTTAAAAGTAAATTTATTTCCTTGAGCCAATCAGTTGTGTTGTGACAAGATAGAGGTGCTATACAGAAGATAGCCCTATTTGGTAAAAGACCAAGTCCATATTTTGGCAAGAACAGCTCAAATAAGCAAAGGGAAACGACAGTCCATCGTCACTTTAAGACATGAAGGTCACAACTTTGAAAGTTTCTTTAAGTGCAGTCGCAAAAACCATCAAGTGCTATGATGAAACTGGCTCTCATGATGACCACCACAGGAAAGGAAGACCCAGAGTTACTTCTGCAGCAGAGGATAAGTTCATTAGAGTTATCTGCACCTCAGATTGCAGACCAAATAAATGTTTCACAGAGTTCAAATAACAGACACATCTCAACATCAACTGTTCAGAGGAGACTATGTGAATCAGGCCTTCATGGTCAAATTTCTGCAAAGAAACCACTACTAAAGGATACCAATAATAAGAAGAGAATTGCTTGGGCCAAGAAACACGAGCAATGGACATTAAACCAGTTGAAATCTGTACTTTCGTCTGATGAGTCCAAATTAGAGATTTTTGGTTCCAACCGCCGTGTCTTTGTGAGACGCAGAGTAGGTGAACGGATGATCTCCACATGTGCGGTTCCCACCATGAAGCATGGAGGAGGAGGTGTGATGGTGTGGGTGTGCTTTGCTGGTGACATTCTGTGATTCAATTCAAGGCACACTTAAGCAGCATGGCTACCACAGCATTCTGCAGCGATACGCCATCTCATCTGGTTTGGGCTTAGTGGGACTATCATTTGTTTTTCAACAGGACAATGACCCAAAACACACCTCCAGGCTGTGTAAGGGCTATTTGACCAATAAGGAGAGTGATGGAGTGCTGCATCAGATGACCTGGCCTCCCCAATCACCTGACCTCAACCCAATTGAGATGGTTTGGGATGAGTTGGACCACAGAGTGAAGGAAAAGCAGCCAACAAGTGCTCAGCATATGTGGGAACTCCTTCAAGACTGTTGGAAAAGCATTCCTCATGAAGCTGGTTGAGAGAATGCCAAGAGTGTAGAAGAAGTTTGAAGAATCTCAAATATAAATATATTTTGATTTGTTTAACACTTTTTTGGTTACTACATTATTCCATATGTGTTATTTCATCGTTTTGATGTCTTCGCTATTATTCTACAATGTAGAAAATAGTCAAAATAAAGAAAGACCCTTGAATGAGTAGGTGTGTCCAAACTTTTGACCGGTTACTGTATGTAAATGTGATTTTTCCGGGGTTTAAAAAAAAATACATTTATCAGCATTTCTAAAAACCAGTTTTTTCTTTGTCATTATGGGGTATTGTGTGTACAGTCGTGGTCAAAGGTTTTGAGAATGACACAAATACTAATTTTCACAAAGTCTGCTAACTCAGTTTTGATGATGGCAATTTGCATATACTCCAGAATGTCATGAAGAGTGATCAGATGAATTGCAATTAATTGCAAAGTCCCTCTTTGCCATGAAAATGAACTTAATCCCAAAAAAACATTTCCACTGCATTTCAGCCCTGCCACAAAAGGACCAGATGCCATCATGTCAGTGATTCTCTCGTTAACACAGGTGAGAGTTTTGATGAGGACAAGGCTGGAGATAACTCTGTCATGCTGATTGAGTTAGAATAACAGACTGGAAGCTTTAAAAGGAGGGTGGTGATTGAAATCATTGTTCTTCTTCTGTTAACCATGGTCACCTGCAAGGAAACACGTGCCGTCATCATTGATTTGCACAAAAAAGGGCTTCACAGGCAAGGATATTGCTGCTAGTAAGATTGCACCTAAATCAACCATTTATCGGATCATCAAGAACTTCAAGGAGAGAGGTTCAATTGTTGTGAAGAAGGTGTCAGGGCGCCCAAGAAAGTCCAGCAAGCGCCAGGACCATCTCCTAAAGTTCATTCAGCTGCGGGATCGGGGCACCACCAGTGCAGAGCTTGATCAGGAATGGCAGCAGGCAGGTGTGAGTGCATCTGCACGCACAGTGAGGTGAAGACTTTTGGAGGATGGCCTGGTGTCAAGAAGGGCAGCAAAGAAGCCACTTCTCTCCAGGAAAAACATCAGGTACAGGGATTGGACTGCTGAGGACTGGGGTAAAGTCATTTTCTCTGATAAATCCCCTTTCCGATTGTTTGGGGCATCCGGAAAACACTTTGTCCGGAGAAGACAAGGTGAGCACTACCATCAGTCCTGTGTCATGCCAACAGTAAAGCATCCTGAGACCATTCATGTGTGGGTTTGCTTCTCAGCCAAGGGAGTGGGCTCACTCACAATTTTGCCTAAGAACACAGCCATAATTAAAGAATGGTACCAACACATGCTCTGAGAGCAACTTCTCCCAACCATCCAAGAACAGTTTGGTGACGACCAAGGCCTTTTCCAGCATGATGGAGCACCTTGCCATAAGGCAAAAGTGATAACTAAGTGTCTCGGGGAACAAAACATCGAAATTTTTGGTCCATGGCCAGGAAACTCCCCAGACCTTAATCCCATTGAGAACTTGTGGTCGATCCTCAAGAGGCGGGTGGACAAACAAAAACCCACAAATTCTGACAAACTCCAAACATTGATTATGCAAGAATGGGCTGCCATCAGTCAGGATGTGGCCCAGAAGTTAATTAACAGCATGCCAGGGCGGTTTGCATAGGTCTTGAAAAAGAAGGGTCAACACTGAAAATATTGACTCTTTGCATAAACTTAATGTAATTGTCAATAAAAGCCTTTGACACTTATGGAATGCTTGTAATTATACTTCAGTATACCATAGTAACATCTGACAAAAATATCTCATAACACTGAAGCAGCGAACTTTGTGAAGACCAATACCTGTGTCATTCTCAAAACGTAGAAACTGTAGATTGATGAGGAAAAATGACAATTCAATCCATTTTAGAAAAAGGTTGTAACGTAACAAAATGTGGAAAAAGTCAAGGGGTCTGAATACTTTCTGAATGCACAGTAGGTAAGTATGTAAGACTGGAGTCTGAATGGATAGTTCAGAGCTTCTGCTCTTTCTGTAACCTGTAGGGAACACAGTATATGGTCTATACTTGGCATGTAAGTTTCTCACTCCTGGGTGGCAAAATTGTGATATTAGAGATGGGAATGGGTGGAAAGCAGTATATGCAAATTAAATACTGTAGTATTTCTATAGTTTAAAAAACTGTAGTGTTTTAGCGGACACTGTAGTGTTTTTGTGGACATTACTGTCGTATTTACTACGTTTCTTTTTTTGTGGATGATACTGTAGTATGTACTGTAGTATTCTCAACAAGCTCTCAGTCTCACTGTAGAATAAGATGTTCATCCACGTTCTCCAAACATCACATTTTGTAGTTGCTCCAAAATGTCAAATTTCGCAGTGTTTTTGTTGCTCCTGCTGCTCTGTATTGTTCTATTTCTTAAGTTTAGGCACTCATTCCGAATGGTTGAGGTAAGGGTTAAGGTTTAGGATAGGTTTAAAACATTAAGTTTAGGCACTCATTCCAAATGGTTGAGGTAAGGGTTAAGGTTTGGGATAGGGTAAAAAAAAAACTGTGTCCACAACTGGGATCGAACACACAACCTTCCCCATCCACAATGCCCTAGCAAAACCCAAGCATACTTGATGTTAATAGCGCTAACTGTTGCCCCTAGTGGCCAGTTTTGAAGGCATTTCCAGACATCCTCGGGATAGACATCCAATTTCAACTTCAATCTTGAACGACCTGGCTGAGTATTCTACAGAAAACTATAAAATTATATACTCCACATGATCGAGGGCTATGTGTCCTGTACACCCTCCAGTAGTGTGAGAGAGAGAGAGAGAGAGAGAGAGAGAGAGAGAGAGAGAGAGAGAGAGAGAGAGAGAGAGAGAGAGACCAGGTATTTCATATTCTCTGGCTCCATGCTAACAATTTAATGTAAGAGATGGGCATGAAACAACAGTGGGTGTCCATAGATAGTTGATGGTAGTTTTTTCTATATTTTTCATAACATTTTCATTTCATGTGCTGTATTTGCATGGCATGTACTGTGTACCATTTTGATTATAAGCCCACATTTTGCTGAAATGTCAGTACACCATCTCCTGCTAGGCAACATGTGTGAATGTCACAGTATTAATGAGCAACAGACTCATTTCAATACAGCTTTCCACATCATAGCCCTACTCCAGAGACCTCTTCTTGGATGCAGTTGTTGTACACTTCACATCACAGTGGTTGTGACCTATTATTCAAAAAACTGCGAGAGAGAGAAGAGATTCCAGCGCAGAGAAACGCAATTTGCCATCACTGTCTTTTCCCAAGGGAGGGAGGCGATAGGAGGCGAGGGGTGTAGTGCGCTTGACTCCCTCTGATCTGTCACCACATTATAAGCTGATCTGTGGGAGGGTTTCTCTGCTCCATCTCTCTCTCTCTCTCTCTCTCTCTCTCTCTCTCTCTCTCTCTCGCTCTCTCGCGCTCTCTCTCTGCCCATGTCTTAATCACAACGGGGCGCTGCTCCTCTCAACCCCTAGCCCATGTAATTCCTCCCAAAAGTAGTGTCAGTTTGAATCAGATTGAAATAGTTTGGCTGAGACCTACTCTGCTCTGCTTGTGGTCGCTCAGATATGCAGCGAGACCTCAATCAAATAATATTATGGCAATTGTAGGGCTTGTTAACTTTGGTGACTTAAAATCAATACATGAAGAGAAGTACATTTGGCCTGTACTGCAACAGTACTGATGTTTCTTCACAACCTGGTCTCAGAGCATTTTGTAGGATTCTGTACATAAATCCGTGATACCCATTTAGTATGAGATGTTATGTTTCGTATGGTATGTATTCATTTGTGGATGTCCATCACCATTTCGTATGATATGTTAAGAATTACAATTATATGTTACAAATTTGCAAAACGTACAATAGGTTACGAATTCTAGCTAGGTGGCTAACGTGAGCTAGCTCGCTAATGTTAACTAGGCTAGGGGTTAGGGATAGGGTTAAGGTTAGGGTTAAGTTTAGGAGTTAGGTTACGGGGTTAAGGTTAGGGGAAGGGTTAGCTAAAAGGGTTAGGGTTAGGTGAAGGGTTAGCTAAAATAGTTAAGGTTAGAGTTAGGGGAAGGGTTAGTTAACATGTTAAGTCGTAGCAAAGTAGCTAAAAAGTAGTAAGTAGTTGAAAAGTTGTTAATTAGCTAAAATGCTAAAGTTGTCCATGATGAGATTCAAACTCTTAACCTTTGGATTGCTAGATGTTTGTGTTATTACGCCCGCCCAACCACCCTCCTTTCGTTTTGGCCTTAAGTAACCATCTGTCTTATCTAACCATACCAAATGTAAGATATCATACATGTCGTACAGAATAATACAAAATGCTCTGAGACCAGGTTGTTCTTCCTTCTTAAATCAAGTTGAACTTGAGTCTTTGAATCCACTGGTATGTCACCCTCTGTTCTTGAACATGAATACAGAATTTTAGATGAGGTTTGAACTTCAGAGCGAGTGACTTCAGTACATGGGCCCTGAGATAATCAGAACACCATTAGACAATGATATTCAGAGATCTTATCTTATCTAATTATGTTGGAGGGCATTCTAAGCCAAATAAAGCCAGGGAGGGACACACTCACACACCTTCCCAAGTTTCCTTAATCAGGTTTGTAAGCTTTTTGATAAGCAAGGAGTGGCCATTTTGAAAAGTTGGCTCTCCTACTGTATTTGCAAGAGATGAAGAACACAGAGCATGTTGAGCTCTTAAAGTATTCATTGTGCCCTGCAGACAGCAGTGGTTAATGATAGGCTTCATTCACGCCTTCAATTCATTCTGTTGATTGTGTAGCTGGAGCTGGAGCTCAGTTACTTATGACTCATTGAGAGAACACATTGTTAGATTTGGAGCAGACTCAACGCTCCTTAAAGTTGTTGACTGTGATCCTATGACCAGGCAAGGAGGGCATTAATCAGAGAGGCAACAAAGAGACCAAAGATAACACTGAAGGAGCTGCAAAGCTCCACAGCGGAGATTGGAGTATCCACTTTAAGCCGTATACTCCACAGAGCTTGGCTTTACGGAGAGTGGCCAGAAAAAAGCCATTGCTTAAAGACAAAAATAAGCAAACACGTTTGGTGTTCGCCAAAAGGCATGTGGGAGACTCCCCAAACATATGGAAGAAGGTACTCTGGTCAGATGAGACTAAAATTGACCTTTTTGGCCATCAAGGAAAATGTCAGGCACAAACCCAACACCTCTCATCACCCCGAGAACACCATCCCCACAGTGAAGCATGGTGGTGGCAGCATCATGCTGTGGGGATGTTTTTCATTGGCAAGGACTGGGAAACTGTTCAGAATTGAAGGAATGATGGATGGCGCTAAATACAGCGAAATTCTTGAGGGAAACCTGTTTAAGTCTTCCAGAGATTTGAGACTGGGACGGAGGTTCACCTTCCAGCAGGACGATGACCCTAAGCACACTGCTAAAGCAACACTTGAGTGGTTTAAGGGGCAACATTTAAAAGTCTTGGAATGGCCAAGTCAAAGCCCAGACCTCAATCCAATTGAGAATCTGTGGTATGATTTAAAGATTGCTGTATACCAGCGGAACCCATCCAACTTGAAGGAGCTGGAGCAGTTTTGCCTTGAAGAATGGGCAAAAATCCCAGTGGCTAGATGTGCCAAGCTTATAGAGACATAGCCCAAGAGACTTGCAGCTGTAATTGCTGCAAAAGGTGGCTCTACAAAGTATTGACTTTGGGGGGGTGAAAAGTTATGCACACTCAAGTTTTCTGTTTCTGTCTTATTTCTTGTTTGTTTCACACAAAAAAATTTTTTGCATCTTCAAATTGGTAGGCATGTTGTGTAAATCAAATGATACAAACCTCCAAAAAATCCATTTTCATTCCAGGTTGTAAGGCAAAAAATAGGAAAAATGCCAAGTTGGGTAAATACTTTCGCAAGCCACTGTAGCTACTTTATGTAAAGTGGAACAGTGTTTCCGTGGAATAAGACAATAAGGCAAAGGAGAGAATATGGCGTAGATAGCTGTTAGAAATCGTGTGTGGTGAAAATGAAGATTAGGACTGCTTGTGAATGCCAAAATGTTAATTAGTTAAAAGGGGCATATGGCATAATATTTTCTTCCCAGAATTGTGTATATACAATACACTCCCCCTTAAATTTGGACAGAATCGGGAACTGGGGAATAAGTTGACAGATTCTGGTACCTGATCCACATGTTGTTTATAAAAGAGCGTAGTGGAGAGATGCCCAGTGATTTGGCAAGAGAGAAGTACCAACAACATTAAGCAATGCTTGGATTGCCTCTAATTGGAAATATACTTTGTTTTGTGCCACTCTGCTTTTTTTAGGCATTAACTAACAGAACAGAGTCCCCCCGTTGGACAGTACCTAGATAGTCTGAGGAAGCTCTCAAAGGGCAGTGTTCTGGTGGGCCTCCAAATGTCCATGTATTTTTCCTGGAACATCAGTTTTTCCTTCTGTCCACCAGTCCCTTTATGGGTGTAAAATACCATGAATTAATCTGTAAGCTGCCTCAATTTTTCCGATCATACTGTATGTGGGAGTTCTTCCCATCTGGAATGCATGGTGAGAGATGTCGCTGTTGACTGTTTATATGAGTTGACTCTGTGCAAACTCAGTGTGTAATATGACATGAGGTTTATGTGGCTGATGTACAGTAAGATGACACTCCAGGGGCTCACACAAAGATATTATTTACCAATGGCCTCCAACAGGTTTATGGTTAATACTGCAACAGTGATGTTTTACGGTAATGCTACTGTGTGTAGATACTGTCTCTCACTGTCTATTTGTTTCTGTACTGTACAGTGTGTACACACCACCTCGGGATGCTGACAGCTGTATCCACATTCATTTTTGTTATATCACCAGCCCACCTGGTGAGAGTCACTGAAAGGGACACTCTACCTCCTAGTGTAGGTTGTGTGTTGCTCTTGTGTAGTGCACTGGTGGTCCCCAGCCCTAGTTCTAGAGAGCAACAGTGTCTGCAAGCCTTGGTCCGAGCCAGTACTAACACCCTTATTCAATTAATCGAGCTCTTAGTCTGTGTTTGTACAGTTCTGCTCTAAACTCAAAGTTTACTTTGGAAAATGTAAGATTAGATGCTAATCTGGAGATGTGCAATAAGTGGTAAACAAAACTTAATCGAATGTAATTGAGTATTTGGTCCTGTTTGAAATGCAACAGTACAATCAGATTTCTTTGCTGACTGGCTTTAGAGTTTTCACAGGCGCTGTCTCGTGTCATTTGTTTCAGTTAGCGGTGAATGTGTGTGGTTGTCAAATGTGATTGGCTTTGGTGGCGGAGCCAGCCACTCCAAGCTCTGTAGACAATAAATTGTATTTTGTACAGAGTTATAAGGCTATTATTATGGTGCTTGAAGTGAACAATGTCTTCTCCCACTTTACAGGCGGACAATTAGAATCAACATTAATGGACACTATCAGCACATCAATGATGCAGAGAAGGAGTAATGGAGATATAGAAAGCTTATGGGACAATGAATCAGTTTGATTCCTAACTAAACTGTATTTTATTGTGCTCAAACTCAATGGCTGACTATGGCTTCAACAGTAGGGCCAGAATATATGGTTTTGGGAGTGTGATGGTTTCAGAATGCATCTGCTTTACTTTCAGGAAGTCACTTATCCTCTTCTTCTTCTCTTGCAGATGACCCAAGAACAGTGTACTCATAGGAACAATGTCCAGAGCTCAGAGAAACCACATGTGTACAAAGTGGGGATTTACGGCTGGCGGAAACGTTGCCTTTACTTCTTCGTGCTCCTGTTAATGATCCTGATCCTGGTCAACCTTGCTTTAACCATCTGGATACTAAAGGTCATGAACTTCACCATTGTAAGTCCTCCTCCCTACCTGCTTGTGTCTTTTTTTTTTTTTTTTTTTTTTTTATGACTGTGCTCTTGGGGCATTGATTATTGTATTTGATTAGAAGTGTGCTGGAATAATAGGGTTTTTCTCCATGTGGGGCTATAATGACAGGCCGGTAATTACAAGCTGTGGCATTTTAGTCAGGCGCCTTCATTTTCCCTCACAGTGGTCGATCTGCTACGGTGTTAGTCCACGTAGCTAACTCCAAGCTAGCGGTCTCTCTCCTCCCCTTCTCTCGCCTTCTCTTTCTCCCTTCCTTCCATCCTTGCATGTTGTTAGTTTCTGAGTGCCCCACTGTTCTTTTCTTCTCTACCTGAGATAGTTCAATTGAGGGCATGTTTAGTATTCAAGTGCAACCGCCTCAAGGTGCCCGCCTGGAACCAATGACGCTGTCACTTCCTGCACAGTAGAGAGGTGACATCAGCACAGGATAGGGGTGGCATCAGCAAAGGAGAGTGGTGACACCAGGGCCATACACTACATTAGATGACACATGTGTACCATTCACCTCAATGCCATGTCATACAGTACTTAGCACTAGACTGTAGAGTTTGACATACATTTCCACTGTGTTTCTCTGAATATCTGGAGTGTTAGTCTGGAGCTCAAGCCCTGTGAGCCATGTCGTCTGAGGCTGCTTTTTGCTAGGTAATCCTCAACGGTGAGTCAGATATTTATAGCGCTGTATGCCTCCCCTCCTTGTCTAAAACCATGAATAAACCATGAGGACAGGTTGATGTTTCACAGTGGAGTTTAATATGATAAATAAATAAATCACAAAGCGGTTTATTCAGAAGTTGCACTTCGAGGTCCATCAGTGTGGCTACTCAAAGCAATTGGGATGTCTTGTGTGTCCGACTGCATATGTTCTAGACGCTGAGTGGCTATATTAAGGGTCCTAACCTTTATCAAAATAGATGCAAGTGGGATGTGATATCATGGCGAAAGTGATCCAGCTAAGTTCCTGCATAAAACTTTGATTTTACCATCATCAAATATCTATCTACATTTTGGCCCAAGCTACATTAGTTCTACAGCCTATGAAACAGTCCACAGTCCACTGCAAGGTGTTGCTGTCTCATGTTCCTTAGATGGCCTCAAGGACATAGACTGTATGGAGCGTGATTGAGGACAGGCCTGGAGATCCATGGATGCAGAAGAGCAGGTGTCTGATTGTCAGATTTATGTTGTATTTAATTGCTCCGAAGCCCCACAGTACTGGATGACATGTCAAGGAAGGGTTACAGTGAGACTGTGAAAATGAATGTGGAGAGGAGGTGGTGGTTGAAGGGACACACACACACACAGACATGGGAGAATGGTCACACACACACACTCACATACACAGGCCTGCTGGGCAGATTCACAATTAACTCTTGGGGAGGAAACAATAAGTGTCAGTTCAGAGACTGGAGTTGGTTGTGTTTAAATTACAGAGTTGGTGAGGTCTCTGCTCCCCTTCAGGCTGTCTTTTTACGAGTGTTTAGAAATCGCAATTCTGTGTCTTAAAAGGACAGTAAAGGAAGTAGCTAGCTGTAGGAGTCAGAGTCCAGTGACAGAGCAGGCTTGATGCCAGACCAAACAGATTCAAACATTAGGCCATGTCTCATCAGACTCCCACTCTCCCTCTGAGACCGAGTGCTTGTCTGCCAGCATTTAGAACTCCTCGTAGTGTTAAATGGGGATGTTCAAATGCAAGTGAAACTCTGGTCTAGATTAAGATAGATTAAGGTATACTGTGCACTCCTTGCCATTGCAGCACAGAATGACAAAGTTAATGGGATAAACATAGATATATTGGCAGTAGTCCTATCTGGGTCCCCCCCTTAAATTCATCACATTGTACTGTTCTGGAGTGGACTCATAAGGTGAACTTCACTAACATCAGGTGTCAGCAGTAATGGTAATTAGCAACACTGTCCTTATTCCAGGTCTGCCTGTAAAACTCACTCATACTGTTAAACCCTCCTCATTAAGAGCAGGAAGAGAGATAAGTGGGGCATACAGATTCAGACTGTATGCCCGGAGTCTAACCTTCATGCATTGGTGCGTGTCAGAGACAGACGAGACACGCAGGGTTACAGGAACCTTGTCTTCTCCCCAACCACCTCTGCTTGCTGCTGCTGCATTTTTAAACCCTGGGCAGAAAGGTTACCCAGCATTTTGACCTGAGAGTCAGAGGTAGTCCTCCTATTCAAACACAAGCCTGGCTGCTCTGGGCTCCATGCCAGGCCACCCTGCTCTGCTGGCCCTGACTGGGAGAGTCTGCTCTCTAATGGGGTGAGAGGGGAGCATGGGGAGGCCTCCCTGGAGCAGCTGCTCCAACCACACCTCCCAGCCATAGCCCTCTTTCTGGGCTGTGGATCACCACTCTGGGGAGACTGATCTAGGGCCCATGCAGGATGGAGCAGCAACAGCCCTGGTTCACGCTCCACAGGGTCAAGAGTTTTTCTTGTCTGGCCAGATACACATAATTCTCATCCCCAGTCCATTTTGCCATGCCCATGCCTTTGTGCCACCACCTCAACACCCGTTTGATTAGCACAGCACTCTGATGAAGGATAGAGGACATGGACAGAAAGCCTGGCACATTCACGATTCACCAGTATCACCATTGTGATGACCTCATTTTTCAGAAGTTAACTTTTCCTTTAATCCCCAGTACTTGATACCAGCCGTTACCGAGTCATCGCCCATCGCTGTGTTTTCATTGGTGCTGCTGGTCCTCTCAGTCCTGGACTGAGCTAAGCGGGGTCTGTCATATAAAGGGACTGTGGAGCTTGTTTTTCTGTTTGTTTATAGCAGGTGGTGAGGGGCCACGGATGCAGCGATAGTTTTCTGCCAGACTGAAAATTGTGTAACTTTCTATTAACCTCCGAGAGAGGCTGTTTAATATGTCAGTGTGGCAAAAAAAATGTGTATCCCTCGTCTCGCTCCACTCTCCACAGTCGTTCTCTCTGCTCTGTACTATCTACTCTCTCACTCTCTTTCGCTCTCCTTATATCTCCATCTCTTTCTATCTCACATTCTCTCTGATACATTTTCTCTCATCATGGTACAGCACTGCAGTTTGTGTCTAAGCAGCAAGTCAGAGTTCTACAACTCGTCTTGTGTTGCTTTCAATGGCATCAGCAGAAATGTCTATGCAGTCCACTGTATAGTGTTGTTTGTAATATATGTGGAATTACATATACAACAAGCTGGAAGGCCACGTTTGTCATCATGTTGATTTACCTGACAAATACACAGACATTATTATTTTGTCCTCTGGTTCTCATAATCAAAAGCAACTACAGCATGACAGACCTGGCAACATTTGTCTCCACAATAAGATCCTACACATAGGTGGTGCATGAATTGAGTTACCCCTCAATGCAAAGCGCTTGGAGACTTAGGAAATGAAAAGTGCTGAGTAAATGCAACCCATTCATCCATTCAACAAATTTTTCTGCTAAATTATTTCTGTCAATTCTTTGTCCTCAATATTTGAGGTTCATCAGCCACCACGCTAAATTCAACAAACAATATTGTTTTGTCTCTTCGTTTTGTTTATTTGTACACATAATACATTATTTTTACATTTCATAAAGAAATGTCTCACATGACTTTACTGTCTGAATGTTGCAATCATAGTGCATCTATGTACAGCCGATGGTGATAGACACATTTATTTTTATTTATTTTTTATTTAACCTATATTTAACCAGGTAAGCCAGTTGAGAACAATTTCTCATTTTCAACTGCGACCTGGACAAGATAAGGCAAATCAGTGCAATAAAAACAACAACAACACAGAATTACATATGGGATAAACAAAACGTACAGTCAATAACACAACATAAAAATCTATATACAGTGTGTGCAAATGTAGTAAGTTATGGAGGTAAGGCAAAAAATAGGCCATAGTGCAAAATAATTACAATTTAGTATTAACACTGGAGTGATAGATGTGCAGAAGATGATGTGCAAATAGAGATACTGGGGTGCAAATGAGCAAAATAAATAACAATATGGGGATGAGGTAGTTGGGTGGGCTAATTACAGATGGGCTGTGTACAGGTGCAGTGATCGGTAAGCTGCTCTGACAACTGATGCTTAAAGTTAGTGAGGGAGATAACAGTCTCCAGCTTCAGAGATTTTTGCAGTTCGTTCCAGTCATTGGCAGCAGAGAACTGGAAGGAATGGCGGCCAAAGGAGGTGTTGGCTTTGGGGATGACCAGTGAGATATACCTGCTGGAGCGCATACTAAGGGTGGGTGTTGCTATGGTGACCAATGAGCTAAGATAAGGCGGGGAATTGCCTAGCAGTGATTTATAGTTGACCTGGAGCCAGTGGGTTTGGCGACGAATATGTAGTGAGGTCCAGCCAACGAGAGCGTACAGGTCACAATGGTGGGTAGTATATGGGGCTTTGGTAACAAAACAGATGGCACTGTGATAGACTACATCCAATTTGCTGAGTAGAGTGTTGGAGGCTATTTTGTAAATGACATCGCCAAAGTCAAGGATCGGTAGGATAGTCAGTTTTACGAGGGCATGTTTGGCAGCATGAGTGAAGGAGGCTTTGTTGCAAAATAGGAAGCTGATTCTAGATTTAACTTTGTATTGGAGATGCTTAATGTGAGTCTGGAAGGAGAGTTTACGGTCTAACCAGACACCTAGGTATTTGTAGTTGTTCACATATTCTAAGTCAGACCCGCCAAGAATAGTGATTCTAGTCAGGCGGAAGGGTGCAACCAGCGTTCGATTGAAGAGCATTCATTTAGTTTTACTAGCGTTTAAGGGCAGTTGGAGGCTACGGAAGGAGTGTTGTATGGCATTGAAGCTCGTTTGGAGGTTTGTTAACACAGTGTCCAATGAAGGGACAGATGTATACAAAATGGTGTCGTCTGCGTAGAGGTGGATCTGAGAGTCACCAGCAGCAAGAGCGACATCATTGATATACACAGAGAATAGAGTCGGCCCGAGAATTGAACCCTGTGGCACCCCCATAGAGACTACCAGAGGTCCAGACAACAGGCCCTCCGATTTGACACATTGAACTCTATCTGAGAAGTAGTTGGTGAACCAGGTGAGGCAGTCATTTGAGAAATCAAGGCTATTTAGTCTGCCAATAAGAATGCAGTGGTTGACAGAGTCGAAAGCCTTAGCCAGGTCGATGAAGACGGCTGCACAGTACTGTCTTTTATCGATCGCGGTTATAATATTGTTTAGGACCTTGAGCGTGGCTGAGGTGCACCCATGACCAGCTCGGAAACCAGATTGCATAGCGGAGAAGGTACGGTGTGATTCGAAATGGTCGGTGATCTGTTTGTTAACTTGGCTTTCAAATACTTTCGAAAGGCAGGGCAGGATGGATATAGGTCTGTAACAGTTTGGATCTAGAGTGTCACCCCCTTTGAAGAGGGGGATGACCGCGGCAGCTTTCCAATCTCTGGGGATCTCAGACGATACGAAAGGTTGAACAGGCTAGTAATAGGGGTTGCGACAATTTCGGTGGCTAATTTTAGAAATAAAGGGTCCAGATTGTCTAGCCCAGCTGATTTGTAGGGGTCCAGATTTTGCAGCTCTTTCAGAACACATACACATATTGCAGCAGTTGCACACACAATGAGGAAAAATAACATTGATGAGCTTTGATTGTTAGACTCCCCTTAGGGTTTCAATGAGCTACGCTAAAAGCTTCTTCAATTTCCATCCGTGTACCAACTGGCTAGTTGTTTTTCCATGTGGAGAGGCCTCTGTCTTACATGAATTGGCCCACTTTGCATCTAAACAGCCAATTCTCTCCCAGGCAGCCTCCAGATTGGTGGATTCACTGCCTGTTTAATTCTAAGTCTGTTGATGATGTGCGGCCTAATGGCTGGCTGGCTCTCACTCTGGACAATTAAGTCTCACTACACAGAAACAGCACGGAAAAGTCAGAGACAAAGAGCATGGAGAAACATGCCTGCTTGTTTTTCCACCATTCCGATGTAATTAATTTACAAAACAAAGAGCAGATTGGAGAATGGGCTGGAATTGGATTGTGTTTGGAAGTGTGGGGGGATCAGCCTGCCCTTAAAGACTAGATGTAACATAGTAAAAGTAAATCTGTGACACTCAAATTAGGATGATATGTTACGTTTGGTATGGTTACATTAGAGAGAAGGTTACTTAAACCAAAAACAAAAGGAGGGAGGCTGGTCGGGGAGGATGAATGGGCTCAAAGACTAGAGGTAACATAGTAAATGTAAATCTGTAACACTCAAATTAGTATGATATGTTACGTTTGGTATGGTTACATAAGACAGAAGGTTAGTTAAGCCAAAAACAAAAGGAGTGATCAGCCTGGCCTCAAAGACTAGACGTAAAATAGTAAACTTAACAAGCAAAAGTAACATAGTTACAAAAGGAGGGAGGCTGTTTGGGGAGGATGGATGGATGGATGGATGGATGGATGGATGGATGGATGGATGGATGGATGGATGGATGGATGGATGGATGGATGGATGGATGGATGGATGGATGGATGGATGGGTGTATAACGCAAACATCTAGCAACCCAAAGTTTGCGTGTTCGAATCGCATCACAGACAACTTTAGCATTTTAGCTAATTAGCAACTTCTAAACTCCCCCCCTAACCCTAACTCCTAACCTTAACCTTAACCTTAACCCCTAACTCTAACCCCTAGCCTACAGTTGAAGTCGGAAGTTTACATACACTTAGGTTGGACTCATTAAAACTCATTTTTCAACCACTCCACAAATTTCTTGTTAACAAACTATAGTTTTGGCAAGTCGGTTAGGACATCTACTTTGTGCATGACACAAGTAATTTTTCCAACAATTGTTTACAGACAGATTATTTCACTTATAATTCACTGTATCACAATTCCAGTGGGTCAGAAGTTTACATACACTAAGTTGACTGTGCCTTTAAACAGCTTGGAAAATTCCAGAAAATGATGTCATGACTTTAGAAGCTTCTGATAGGCTAATTGACATAATTTGAGTCAATTGGAGGTATACCTGTGGATGTATTTCAAGGCCTACCTTCAAACGCAGTGCCTCTTTGCTTGACATCATGGGAAATCAAAAGAAATCAGCCAAGACCTCAGAAAAAAAAGTCTGGTTCATCCTTGGAAGCAATTTCCAAATGCCTGAAGGTACCACGTTCATCTGTACAAACAACAGTACGCAAGTATAAACACCATGGGACCACGCAGCCATCATACCGCTCAGGAAGGAGACGCATTCTGTCTCCTAGAGATGAACGTACTTTGGTGCGAAAAGTGCAAATCAATCCCAGAACAACAGCAAAGGAGCTTGTGAAGATGCTGGAGGAAACAGGTACAAAAGTATCTATATCCACAGTAAAACGAGTCCTATATCGACATAACCTGAAAGCCGCTCAGCAAGGAAAAAGCCACTGCTCCAAAACCGCCATAAAAAAGCCAGCCTACGGTTTGCAACTGCACATGGGGAGAAAGATCGTATTTTTTGGAGAAATGTCCTCTGGTCTGATGAAACAAAAATAGAACTGTTTGGCCATAATGACCATTGTTATGTCTGGAGGAAAAAGGGGGAAGCTTGCAAGCCGAAGAACACCATCCCAACCGTGAAGCACAGGGGTGGCAGCATCATGCTGTGGGGGTGCTTTGCTGCAGGAGGGAGTGGTGCAACATCTCAAGACATCAGTCAGGAAGTTAAAGCTTGGTCGCAAATGGGTCTTCCAAATGGACAATGACCCCAAGCATACTTCCAAAGTTGTTGCAAAATGGCTTAAGGACAACAAAGTCAAGGTATTGGAGTGGCCATCACAAAACCCTGACCTCAATCCTATAGAAAAGTTGACCTAAGACAGGGAATTTTTACTAGGATTAAATGTCAGGAATTGTGAAAACCTGAGTTTAAATGTATTTGGCTAAGGTCTATGTAAACTTCCGACTTCAACTGTACATATAAAGATGCTGCATGCTTTTAGTCTCCTTCCTTCGCTGTGTCATGGACCCTTAGTAGAGGTCTTACACCATCCTTGGTCTACCTTTGAAAATACCTAAATGTACATAACACAATTTGTTTGTTTAGAGTGGAATTTCATTCTATTGATCAAGTTGTGGTTTGTACCAGAAGATAGATTAGGAGTGAAAAGAGATGGAAGTCAGTGTCTCTTTCAAATGGAGATCAAAGTCACAGGGGGTCTATCCCTGAGGATTGTATTGCAGTTTAGCCACTGTTTGGGGAAGTATCAGGACATTTCTATAAACTTAGTGCTAGTGTCCCTCTGGACTACGCATGGTCAGCTCTGGTCCTCTGGGCCCTGAGTGTCTGCTGGTTTGCTGGTTTCTCCTCTGTCGCCACCAGTGGTGTAAAGTACTTAAGTAAAAATACTTTAAAGTGCTACTTAAGTAGTTTTTTGGGGTATCTGTACATTACTTTACTATTTATATTTTTGACAACTTTTACTTTTGCTTCACTACATTCCTGAAGAAAATAATGTATTTAATCTTACTTTAATATTTACTCCATACATTTTCCCTAAGACCCAAAAGTTACATTTTGAATAATTAGCAGGACAGGAAAATTGTCAAATTCATACACTTATCAAGAGAACATCCCTGGTCATCCCTACTACCTCTGATCTGGCGGACTCACCAAACACAAATGCTTTGTGTGTGCCCCTGGCTATTCGTATATTTAAAAAAACAAGAAAATGTTGCCGTCTGGTTTGCTTCATATAAGGACTTTGAAATTATTTATACGTTTACTTTTGATACTTAAGTATATCTTAGCAATTACATTTACCTTTGATACTTACAGTGAGGGAAAAAAGTATTTGATCCCCTGCTGATTTTGTACGTTTGCCCACTGACAAAGAAATGATCAGTCTATAATTGTAATGGTAGGTTTATTTGAACAGTGAGAGACAGAATAACAATAAAAAAATCCAGAAAAACGCATGTAAAAAATGTTATAAATTGATTTGCATTTTAATGAGGGAAATAAGTATTTGACCCCCTCTCAATCAGAAAGATTTCTGGCTCCCAGGTGTCTTTTATACAGGTAACAAGCTGAGATTAGGCGCACACTCTTAAAGGGAGTGCTCCTAATCTCAGTTTGTTACCTGTATAAAAGATACCTGTCCACAGAAGCAATCAATCAATCAGATTCCAAACTCTCCACCATGGCCAAGACCAAAGAGCTCTCCAAGGATGTCAGGGACAAGATTGTAGACCTACACAAGGCTGGAATGGGCTACAAGACCATCGCCAAGCAGCTTGGTGAGAAAGTGACAACAGTTGGCGCGATTATTCGCAAATGGAAGAAAGACAAAAGATCTGTCAATCTCCCTCGGCCTGGGGCTCCATGCAAGATCTCACCTCGTGGAGTTGCAATGAACATGAGAATGGTGAGGAATCAGCACAGAACTACACGGGAGGATCTTGTCAATGATCTCAAGGCAGCTGGGACCATAGTCACCAAGAAAACAATTGGTAACAAACTACGCCGTGAAGGACTGAAATCCTGCAGCGCCCGCAAGGTCCCCCTGCTCAAAAAAGCACATATACAGGCCCGTCTGAAGTTTACCAATGAACATCTGAATGATTCAGAGGAGAACTGGGTGAAAGCGTTGTGGTCAGATGAGACCAAAATCGAGCTCTTTGGCATCAACTCAACTCGCTGTGTTTGGAGGAGGAGGAATGCTGCCTATGACCCCAAGAACACCTTCCCCACCGTCAAACATGGAGGTGGAAACATTATGCTTTGGGGGTGTTTTTCTGCTAAGGGGACAGGACAACTTCACCGCATCAAAGGGACGATGGACGGGTTGATGGACGGGGCCATGTACCATCAAATCTTGGGTGAGAACCTCCTTCCCTCAGCCAGGGCATTCAAAATGGGTCGTGGATGGGTATTCCAGCATCACAATGACCCAAAACACACGGCCAAGGCAACAAAGGAGTGGCTCAAGAAGAAGCACATTAAGGTCCTGGAGTGGCCTAGCCAGTCTCCAGACCTTAATCCCTTAGAAAATCTGTGGAGGGAGCTGAAGGTTCGAGTTGCCAAACGTCAGGCTCGAAACCTTAATGACTTGGAGAAGATTTTTGTTGTTATTCTGTCTCTCACTGTTCAAATAAAGCTACCATTAAAATTATAGACTGATAATTTCTTTGTCAGTGGGCAAACGTACAAAATCAGCAGGGGATCAAATACTTTTTTTCCCTCACTGTAAGTATATTTAGAAACCAAATACTTTTAGAATTTTACTCAAGTAGTATTTTACTGGGTGACTTCCACTTTTACTTGAGTCATTTTCTATTAAGGTATTTTTACATTTACTCAAGTATGACAATTGGGTACTTTTCCCAACACTGGTCGGCACGTCATTGATTCATTAATGTCACTGCTTGCTATCTGGCTCAGATGCTGCTTTGAAAGAAAGAACAAAAAAATGCAGACAATCATACTCTGGCATACAAATTAGGAAGTCCATCCATTGTTAAGTGAAACTGCGCCTTCAGTTATGGGAGGCAGGTAGCTTAGTGGTTAAGAGTGTTGTGCCAGTAACCGAAAGGTCGCTGGTTCTAATCCCCGAGCTGACTAGTTGAAAAATCTGTTGATGTGCCCTTGAGCAAGGCACTTAACCATAATTGCTCCTGTAAGTCGCTCTGGTCTACTAAAATGTAAATAACCAACCTTGGTCTTGGAGAGCCACATGGGTAACTAACACACCTGATTGAACCGATTGTAAAATATTTTAATTAGGTGTGTTCATTTCCTGGCATACATTCCAACCGAGAATAAATGTACAATCAAGCATGTCCAGCCAATCTAGTGTGACATGGAGTGAGTAAAAGTGTCGGCCCTCGGTCTAACGATCTAAGACGTTGGTTGCTCCCGTGTGTTACATACGCATTATCATTAATTAGTCTCTGGACAGGGGCGGCAGCTGTTGTGTCTCTGTGATGTACAGTATAATGTACACTGTATTACAGTGGGAGACCAAAGAGCCCCATGGAATATTAAACATTAGGAGGACTAAGCCTGGGCCATTGCACCACTTTCTGTTTGCATATTAGCATTTCTATCCAGCCAACCTTATGCCATTCTAGTCAAGGTCTTTGGTTATCAAAAGGTGAGTACGTACTGCACTCTACATTCAGGGTGATAGTAGATCCATTTTATGATAGCGGTTATTCAAAAAAATATATATGATAGCAGTTAGTATTATTTTTCTCCCTAATGCTGCACTTTGTCTCAATGCCAAACACTTGCTCTTTGCAGACTTACTCAGATAGTGTCACGTCTCCTCCCGTAACTCCCCTCCGGCGCTCTGATTCGCCGGTCTACTGAGCCACCGGTCTGAGCGCACCACCTCGGCAACACTGGAATGTAAACCCAACACACCCTAATCACCTCCAGCGCACCTGCACCTCATCATCTCATCACCACCCCTATTTAGCCCTGGACTGTTCGGTATGATGTTGTGTGTGATTGTTAAGCTTTGTGTCGTTTACTCTATGTTTGTTATTTCTTGTTCTCATTGTTAAGTAAACCTTGACCTTGTTAATTCCTTTATCTGCGTCCTGCCTCTTCGTATACTCAGTACTCGTCACAGAATCACACACCAAATGAAAATGGATGCAGCAGGAGTTTCCCGGTGCCTCGACCAGCAGCAGCTTGCCCAGTTGAACGCCACCATGCAGGAAGTGCTCCAAACTATGCATAATCTGCCCAGTGCTCCGGTTCGACCCCAGGGAGTGGCGAGTGCCCCCAATCCACCTGTTCCCGTGCCATCACCCATTTCTGCGGGAACCCTCGCCCTACCGGAGCGCTATGACGGTAAAACTACTAAATGTAGCGGCTTCCTGCTACAGGTTTCACTTTATCTGGCGCGTCAGCCTGGGGCATATCCATCTGACCAAGCCAGGATAGCGCAGGTGATTTCGCTACTTAAAGGAAAGGCGCTGGATTGGGCCACGGCAGTCTGGGAAGGAGAGGAGGCAGTGGCGCTTCCCTACCCCACCTTCCTCGCTCGGTTCAGGGCGGTGTTTGATCATCCCATGGAGGGAAAGGACGGGGATGAGCATCTCCTCCATCTACAACAGCTGGAGGGGCCCGCGTCCGAGTACGCTCTGAGCTTTCACACGGTGGCGGCGTCTTCCGGCTGGAATGAGCGTGCTCTGCGCACGACCTTCAGGAGAGGCTTACGGGAGGACATCAAGACGGAACTCGCATGTCGGGACGACGAGATGGACCTTGATACCCTCATCACCACGTCCATCCGTCTTGACGACATGTTGAGAGAGAGGCGGTGTTCCCAACACCTCCCGGAGCCTCGACGCTCACCCCATCTGAGCTATGGAAGCCGCCCTGCTTCCGAGTCCTCACCCATGGAGGTGGGCAGCACCCCCTACACCACCACGGACCACAGATCTCCTGGCGGCTCCCTATCTAGGCGGTATGACTCCCGTCGCCGCTCCGTGAGTGTTACGTCAGCTCCTATCACAAAACCATTGTTTTTATTTCCCATGACGGTGACTGTTTATTCCTTCTCTTCCACTTCTACTGCTATGATAGATTCCGGATCAGCGGGGAACCTTATAGATAGGGAGCTGGTCTCTGAATGGGGGTTGCACACCGTGCAACTTCCATCTCCGCTACACGTCACCTCACTGGACAATAAACCCCTTGGATCAGGCACCATTATGCACGTCACAGAATATGCCCAGAACTCCCTCGTTCACTCCTCCATGGGGCTCACTCCCTTCCAGTGCGTCCAGGGGTACCAGCTGGCCCCTTGGACACCTGCACCTCATCTCATCACCACCCCTATTTAGCCCTGGACTGTTCTGTATGATGTTGTGTGTGATTGTTAAGCTTCATGTCGTTTACTCTATGTTTGTTATTTCTCATTCTCATTGTTAAGTAAACCTTGACCTTGTTAATTCCTGCGTCTGTGTCCTGCCTCTTCATATACTCAGTACTCGTCACAGACACTTTTTCCCAATTGATGTGAAGTGAATATCAATACTAGCATTCACAGATCAGAGTGTTATTACTTGTCATTATTTCTTGCCT
Organism: Coregonus lavaretus; assembly: GCF_964263955.1. Taxonomy (NCBI): domain Eukaryota; kingdom Metazoa; phylum Chordata; class Actinopteri; order Salmoniformes; family Salmonidae; genus Coregonus; species Coregonus lavaretus. The sequence goes on along the minus strand of NW_028161537.1, from coordinate 89,115 downwards.
TGCAGGCCTTTCTCTCTTAAGCTCACTGCAGGGTCCCTGAGAAAACAGGATGTGCAGATCATTGACAAATCTACATGTTTTCAAGACAAGGGAAATCTCCTTCTCTCTCCCTCTGTCTGTGTCTTTCTATCTGATGATGAGATTCCGTTTTTGATGACACACTGCACAGTTTTCAGTATTCGATGACACAGTATTTGCTATTAACATAATACAGTAATATGTGCAAAATAGACATGAATATATTTTTGCCATAAAAATACTTATCCAATTTAGTTTTAAACAGCCTTGACAATACTATACATTCCCAGTGAATGCCCAGGATGCCACTTCTGATGTGGCATAGCCTGAAGGATATGGTTTTATCATGGGGAGAAAAGAACCAGAATGTAGAGATCAAAAGGTAGACAGGAGATAATTCTGACAACTTGTCCCAGTATATAGGGCTGACTCGCTATCTGCGGGGGATAGGAGATAACATTGGGGGAATGCAGCACTATTCCACGTACTACCTCGAGGAACTAGTCAAAATGAAAAGCTTTAGAATCTCAGGCATACATATATTTTTTATTAAATTGACTCTACTCACTCATACTATACAGAATAGACTAAAAGCACTTCTACTGCATATAAAAAAATACTTTGCTGTCTATGACGCGGTTTCTACCCTGTGGTGCCACACAATTACCCTTGGGGAACGATGAATACCTAAGCAGTTACACAGATGAAAATTCCTCTACAGAGTCTCAGTTTGGATGGGGATGGTGTATAATAGTGGAAATGCATGACTTCTCCCACGTGAAATCAACATTAGAGCCAGGATAAAGGAGTGTGACAGGCCTCTAGCTCAACTTGATCAGGGGAGAGAGGAAGGATTGCAATTGGTTTCCAATCCCCCAAGGGAGAGAGATATGAGAGAGAGAGAGAAAATGAGAGAGAAAGAGAGAGACCCTCCTCCATTCCACTGATACCTACTGTACACACCTTGTACTACACCATCCCCCGAAGCACCGCCACAACGAGTTTGTCCCAGTCTGAGGCCCTGAGCGCTATGGAGCAGGTTTTCATCAAGGATCTCTCTGTACTTTGCTCCGTTCATCTTTCCCTCGATCCTGACTAGTCTCCCAGTCCCTGCCGCTGAAAAACATCCCCACAGCATGATGCTGCCACCACCATGCTTCACCGTAGGGATGGTGCCAGGTTTCCTCCAGACGTGACACTTGCCATGCAGGCCAAAGAGTTCAATCTTGGTTTCATCAGACCAGAGAATTTTGTTTCTCAGGGTCTGAGAGTCTTTAGGTGCCTTTTGGCGTGCTGTCATGTGCCTTTTACTGAGGTGTGGCTTCCGTCTGGCCACTCTACCATAAAGGCCTGATTGGTGGAGTGCTGCAGAGATGGTTGTCTTTCTGGAAGGTTCTCCCATCTCTACAGAGGAACTCTAGAGCTCTGTCAGAGTGACCATTGGGTTCTTGGTCACCACCCTGACCAAGGCCCTTCTGCCCCGATTGCTCAGTTTGGCCAGGCGGCCAGCTCTAGGTTGAGTCATTTTAGAATGATGGAGTTCACTGTGTTCTTGGGGACCTTCAATGCTGCAGAAATGTTTTGGTACCCTTCCCCAGATCTGTGCCTCAACACAATCCTGTCTCGGAGCTCTACGGATAATTCCTTCAAATCAAATCAAATCAAATCTTTGACCTCATGGCTTTGCTCTGATATGCACTGTCAACTGTGGGATATTATATAGACAGGTGTGTGCCTTTCCAAATCATGTCCAATCAATTGAAGTTATCACAGGTGGACTCCAATCAAGTTGTAGAAACATCTCAAGGATGATCAAAGGAAACAGGATGCACCTGAGCTCAATTTCGAGTCTAAAAAATTTCTAAAAACCTGTTTTCACTTTGTTGTTATGGGGTACTGTGTGTATCCATTTTAGAATAAGGCTGTAACATAATAAAATGTGGAAAAAGTCAAGGGGTCTGAATACCTTCCGAAGGCACTGTATGAGATGGTGCGCTATTAATGGCAGCACCCCTTTATCAAATGTTCATATTGATATTTCAGGCCATTAAAACTGTTTTCATTGGCATACAAGCCCAAAATGATGTATGCGATTGCAAAATCGAATGCTTCTAACAGCAATAGTCACCTAACTAGCGTGGTTCTTCAATAGGCTATGCGTTATGCGTAGGCTAATAAGTCTACTTGTTGGAAGCGCATTTGGTATCCAGCTGTTTAGTTAGGCCTAGTGATATTGTTGACCATCATCAACTGATCCAGGAAATATTTTTCTGAATGACAGTCAAGTGACAAACAACTGTTGTGATATACTGTAGCATGCCATACAAAAACAGCCAGGGCGGGAAAACGGTGCTCGGAAGAATGTCCAGAATATGTTGATGTCTCGTTCATTGCGCAAGTGAAGACAGTTGTGATCTGCGTTGGATCTACTCCAATACCCGTACATTTATGTTGATTATCTGCTATTGTCTGCTTGATTTACAGCAGGGTGTAGATAATTTAACAGATAAATAATCAAGGTAATGAGATAATGTTTTCATATGTTTCTGTGCGTGGGACACCGAGGTAGGCTACTGTGCGCAATTGTGTAGGGTAGTCTACCTAGGCTAATTCACGAACGCCCTAAGGTATTTTCCATTCTATTATTCAGGACATTTAATGAGAACAAATGAGTAGCTTAGTGGGCTTATAAACAAAATTATTTGGTGAATTTTAATGATGTAAATAATGATAATGATGATGGTGAGAGCCCAGCAACAGATGGACTCTGAATCATTTAATCATAGAGGCTATTGTTACAATGTTTCCATTTCTTTTGTCATGTGACAGTCTATTTTGAATTGAAATGGCCAAATGTCGGCCTTTTACCAGATCCAAAAATCTTCGCATTAACTGTTTATTTCCATAAATTCGGTAGCCTATGCTACAAAATATACTGTAATATTTTGCCCATATGAACAAATGCATTTTAGGCCATAGCCTAAAGAACAGCTACATGATTTAATGAAAAGCAGCAAATAAACACAACATTATTTCACATTCTTTGATAAAAGACTCATAAACAGAAACAGGCAATAGGCTACAGCTCGCTTCACAGTTTCCCTGCCAAAAAAGTATAACAAGGAAACTCAATGTATCTCGACAACGTTGAGTGCACAAGAGCGTAGTACCCTCCACAAAAAAATGTGCGTGACAAGAATACATGTAAGCCCCACCCCTCTCCTCTACACAGCTCTAGCTAATCATAGGTAGCGTTATACAGGTCAGCTCCAATCAATTAAAAGGTTATCTCTAGAGCTGCAGGGCCATGTTCAAGTCCGGAGGGAGCATACATTGTCATTGATACATCCCTGATAAAATAGACAGGACAACCTATACTGCACTATTGGCTATAGCTTTCATAACTGGGTCCAAGGACAGTGCAAAATATCATAGCTCAATAGAAACATACAGCGGAATGTTCTGTAGAATAACTCAATAAAATTGCCTGTTTTTCAGTGTCAGACAGAAGATGACAAAGAGAGAATACTTTTTTTGACTGGGGGGAGGCACCATAGCAGTCATATTGAAGAGGAGCACAGAGAGTGAATAAGAGGCTTGCCTTTGTCCAGTGGATATAGTGTCTCTGCAGTAGGGGAGTAAAAAGCCTTCCCCACTCTGCTGTGGCAGAATCTATTAAGACCTTGAAGCCAGCACTTCCCTTTGATGTTGTGCCTTGAAAACAAGGCTATTCAATCTCCCTGCTCAGAGTCAATAAAGCCCTGGTGTCGTAAATTTCTACATTCAGGTTTTTATGGAAAACTGATCTAGTGGCATGGATCTGGGGGAGATGCTAGAAGGCTAGGAAAAATACCTAATTTTAAGTGTCTCGGAGTGCAAACAGAGAGTGACGGGGTATGCTGCAGAGGCACTTTAGTTTTTGTGGTCGTCTTGGAGGGAAACTAAGTTTGCAGGTGTTGATGGTGAAGGTGGTGGTGGACAGTCAACTGCCCTCTGCTTGAGCGGTTCGGTCAGGTCAATTCCAGGACATTGCGTTTCATCAACAGCCAAATCAATTAACATCCAAACTGTGTCTCTTCAATTCGGTGAGAGCACAGTCGCAAAGTCAGGGCTTGAGCGTGACAGTCACTGCATCTTCCTAGAAGCTCTCTCAGCCTCCCTCATATCCACCTGCAAAAAATAAATGACTGTTTACAATTAGTGGTGAGAGATGAGATATTAAGAGGTGATAATTGCACTTTTTGGTCTTGTATCACAAGCCATCCATTACAGCTCCGCAACGGTAGGGGAGGGGGCTCTATTGTGTTCTGGCACAGCAGTTTGTCTATTCACATATCAATCACTGTCATGGCACGCCTTGATTCAACACTCCTATAGGCGGCTCAGGGTTGTGTTGTACGGCCCAGATGAATATGAAGTTAATAGGAAATCTATAGCAGCTGACAGTGACGGGTGGCAGAGGGGAACAGTCATGAATCCCCCTCTCTTATATCAGGGTCAAACTCAGATGGAGTGGTGGGCACACTTTTGCCAGGTTAATTAAATGGGACAGATATCTCTCTCTCATCCCTCTCTTTTTCTTTGTCTGTGTCTCGCTCCTCTTCTTCTTTCCCATCTCACTTTTTTTCCCTCTCTATTTCGTCTGTCTCCATCCTCTCTCTCCATCTCCCTCTTTCTCGATCTGCTCCTTTCTTTCCCTCTCTCTCTCTGTCTCTCTTACTCTCCTGCTCAAAGCCAGCACGTTCATACATTCTGTTGATGGATGATGTGGTGTTGGCTTCTCTTTGCTTTGAAGGCCTCGATGAGTAGATGTGGTATTTGGATGCTGCGTAGAGCAATCTGAAAGGCAATTCCACTATATACTGTAAATATATAGCTACATGACCACAGCATCATTGCAGCTATCACCTGTGGACTAAGTGGTACAGTCTGCAAGGCAGGCTGTAGTGTTGTAATTTGAAACCAGAGGGTTGAAACTTTTTATCAGTGCATTGTCAAAATGTATTACTCAGGACTTGGATCTGAAGTAGCAAGCCAAGCCACTAGGGTGGCAAAGGAACCTTGAAAGAGCACCCAATGTTCTGAGCTAGACATTTTTCTGTTTTGGCATTGGAATGTTCTTTTCACTTCAGAACAAGTTGTAGTGACAGAAGGCATTTGTTCCCAAATAAGGTGTCAATTTTAGGACACCCTCAACCCTCACCTCTTGAGACGTGTGGCTTGAAGCTAAGGCCATGGTATCCTAAAATGGACACTGTGCAAAAGGAATGTAATCCTAAATTCACTTTTGAAGTAACGGCTGTCATTTCAAATGCAAGAATGATATCTACACATGCTTCAGGATCACACACTTTCCTCCTTTTCACCTATAGCATATGGCTTCTTGTTTGTTTTCATGTCCTGTGTTCTGCAATTGATCATTATTTCCTTCATTCAGGGGTAAAAACTGTAAGCTGCCTGGAAGGGGTGTTGTAATTTAAGCTATGGTAATCCTCAGTCATACATCACGTATGATCACATCGTATATCCTGATAGATTGTAATGTATGAGATTTTATGAATCATGGCTGGGCTGTATGCTGAGGAATTTTGAAATCCCATTATATATGTTAATGAACCATGCCACGGCCTCCAACCCTCTCTAAAATAGTCAAATCTATTTTCACTATATGTCAAGGGTTCTGATGTGACGGTGTGGTGGAATCAAGTGCAGGACACAGGAGCTCAGTCAAACTTGACTTTACTGGCAAAGCACAAAAATACACGGGTAAACTAACCCGGAGGTAAACAATACGCAACAGTGCGTAAAATACAAAACCCGACTACGCACGAACAACAGTGCGACGGTAAACTAGCGTCTGTCCCAAACAGTCGAACACCAACAGACAGGAAAACAATCACACACAACACCTGACAAACACAACGAGAACTTATAGGACACTAATGACACTAAACGATAACAGGTGTACAATACCAGACCAGAACAAACGAACATAGAAACATACAACGGTGGCAGCTAGTATTCCGGAGACGACGAACGCCGAAGCCTGCCTGAGCAAGGAAGAGAGGCAGCCTCGGCCGAAACCGTGACAGTACCCCCCCCCCCTTGACGCGCGGCTCCAGACGTGCGCCGACTCCGGCCTCGGGGACGACCAGGAGGACGCGGAGCAGGGTGCGTCGGGTGACCACGATGGAATTCCGTCAGGAGAGACAGGTCCAAAATGTCTCTCCTCGGCACCCAGCACCGTTCCTCCGGGCCGTACCCCTCCCACTCCACTAGATATTGGAGACCCCACATCCGACGTCTCGAATCCAAGATGGACCGCACGGAGTACGCCGGTGCCCCCTCGATGTCCAATGGGGGCGGAGGAGTCTCCCTGATCTCATTTTCTTGGAGTGGGCCAGCTACCACCGGCCTGAGAAGAGACACATGGAACGAGGGGTTAATACTTTTATACTCAACAGGTAGTTGTAATCTGTAACACACCTCGTTCAATCTTCTCAGGACTTTAAATGGCCCTACAAACAGCCGACCCAGTTTCCGACAGGGCAGGCGGAGGGGCAGGTTTCTGGTAGAGAGCCAGACTCGATCACCAGGTGTGTACACCGGTCCCTCACTGCGGTGGAGATCGGCGCTCGCCTTTTGACGACGGAGGGCCCGCTGCAGGTGGACGTGTGCAGCGTTCCATGTCTCCTCCGAGCGCCGCACCCACTCATCCACCGCAGGAGCCTCGATCTGGCTCTGCTGCCAAGGTGCCAGAACCGGCTGGTAACCTAACACACATTGGAAAGGGGTTAGGTTAGTGGAAGAATGGCGTAGGGAATTCTGGGCCATTTCGGCCCAGGGAACATACCTTGCCCACTCCTCCGGCCGGTCCTGGCAGTATGTTCTAAGAAACCTACCCACATCCTGGTTCACACGTTCCACCTGCCCATTACTCTCCGGGTGGTAACCCGAGGTGAGGCTCACCGAGACCCCCAACCGCTCCATAAAAGCTCTCCAGACTCTGGAGGTAAATTGGGGACCTCGATCAGACACAATATCCTCGGGTACCCCGTAGTGCCGGAACACATGGGTGAATAGCGCTTCGGCGGTCTGCAGGGCAGTAGGAAGGTCCGGCATAGGGAGCAAACGACAGGCCTTAGAAAACCGGTCCACAACGACCAGTATAGTGGTATTCCCCTGTGAAGGAGGAAGGTCAGTGATGAAATCCACCGAGAGGTGAGACCATGGTCGTTGTGGAACGGGCAGGGGTAGTAACTTACCCCTAGGCAGATGTCTAGGCGCCTTACACTGGGCGCACACCGAGCAGGAGGAAACATAAACCCTCACATCCCTCGCCAACGTGGGCCACCAGTATTTAGCACTAAGGCAGTGCACTGTCCGGCCGATACCAGGGTGTCCAGAGGAGGGTGACGTGTGAGCCCAATAGATCAATCGATCCCGAACCTCGAGCGGAACGTACCTCCGACCCTCCGGGCATTGAGGTGGACTAGGGTCGGTGCGTAACGCCCGCTCGAGTTCAGCATCGACCTCCCACACTACCGGTGCCACCAGACAAGACTCCGGCAGTATGGGAGTGGGCTCCACGGACCTCTCCTCCGTGTCATACCGCCGAGACAGTGCGTCTGCCTTACCGTTCTGTGACCCAGGGATGTACGTGATTTTAAATGTGAACCGGATCAAAAACATATTCCACCGCGCCTGGCGAGGGTTCAGTCTCCTCGCTGCCCGGATGTACTCCAGGTTACGGTGGTCCGTCAAAATGAGGAAAGGGTGTTGAGCCCCCTCAAGCCAGTGCCTCCACACCTTTAGGGCCTGTACCACGGCTAACAGCTCCCTGTCCCCTACGTCATAATTTCGCTCCGCCGGACTGAGCTTCTTGGAATAAAAAGCACAGGGGCGGAGTTTAGGTGGCGTGCCGGACCGTTGCGAAAGCACGGCTCCTATACCGGCCTCTGACGCGTCCACCTCTACCTGAAATGGTAAAGAGGGATCCGGATGCGCCAGCACCGGAGCCGAGGTAAACAGGTCCTTCAGCCTCCCAAACGCCCTGTCCGCCTCGGCTGACCACTGCAGACGCACCGGACCCCCCTTCAAAAGAGACGTTATGGGAGCTGCCACCTGTCCAAAACCCCGGATAAACCTCCGGTAGTAATTCGCAAACCCCAAAAACTGCTGCACCTCCTTCACAGTGGTTGGCGTTTGCCAATTACGCACGGCTGACACCCGGTCTACCTCCATCTTCACCCCTGACGCAGACAACTGATAACCCAAAAAGGAGACCGACTCCTGGAAAAACAGACACTTCTCTGCCTTGACATACAGGTCGTGCTCCAACAGCCTTCGCAACACTCGGCGCACCAGGGCCACATGCTCGACTCGGGTAGACGAGTACACGAGAATGTCATCTATGTACACGACCACCCCCTGCCCCTGCATGTCCCTGAAGATCTCATCCACGAATGATTGGAAAACTGAAGGAGCGTTCATCAACCCGTATGGCATGACAAGATACTCGTAATGGCCCGAGGTGGTACTAAAGGCTGTCTTCCATTCATCGCCCTCCCTAATGCGCACCAAGTTGTACGCGCTCCTGAGATCTAATTTAGTGAAGAAACGCGCCCCGTGCAATGACTCCGTCATGGTCGCAATCAGCGGGAGTGGATAACTGTACTTCACCGTGATCTGATTGAGACCACGGTAATCAATGCACGGGCGTAACCCACCATCCTTTTTCTTCACAAAAAAGAAACTTGAGGACGCAGGGGAAGTGGAGGGCCGTATGTATCCTTGTCTCAGAGATTTGTCTATGTAAGTCTCCATAGCTCTCTTCTCCTCCTGAGACAGAGGATACACATGGCTCCGTGGGAGCGCAGCTCCTGCCTGGAGGTCTATCGCACAATCTCCCTGCCTATGGGGAGGCAACTGCGTCGCCCTCGACTTACTGAACACAATAGCCAAATCCCCATACTCAGGGGGAACGTGCAATGCGGGCACCTGGTTTGGACTCTCCACCGAGGTAGCCCCTACGGAAACGCCTAAACATCGGCCCACACACTGGGCAGACCACTCCATCAGAGCCCTCTCCTGCCACGAAATAGAAGGGTTATGGGTACTCAACCAGGGCATGCCCAGCACCACCGGATACGCAGGCGAGTCGATCAGAAATAGCTGGATCATCTCCTGATGACCCCCCTGCGCACACATCCTAAGTGGCGCCGTGACCTCCCTGATCAAGCCCGCACCCAACGGACGGCTATCTAGGGCATGAACGGGGAAGGGGACGTCAACAGGGAGAAGGGGAATCCCTAAGGCTAAACAAAATTTCTTATCAACAAAATTCCCAGCCGCGCCTGAATCTACCAGCGCCTTATGCTGGGAATGAGGTGCTACCTGTGGAAAACGCACAGGTATACAGAAGTGTGCAACAGAGAGCTCTGGGTGAGTGGGGCGCCTACTCACCTGGAAGGACTCCCCAGTGCGGGGCCTGTCGTCTTCTCCCCTAGGAGGCCATCCCCAGCACCTAGCCGCGGTGTGTCCTCCCCGACCACAGTTGGTGCAGGAGATGGACCCCCTCGTACTCCGACCCCTCCTCTCTCTAGCGCCAGCGCCCCCGAGCTCCATGGGGCACGGCTCGGAGACGCTGGAGGGTGAAATGGACGGACCCCCCTCGGGACGTCCGCGGGTAGCTAGCAGGGTATCCAGCCTGATGGACATGTCGACTAACTGGTCGAACGAGAGGCTGGTGTCCCGACAGGCCAGCTCCCTACGGACGTCCTCACGTAGACTACAGCGGTAGTGATCGATGAGGGCCCGCTCATTCCACCCTGCATCCGCCGCTAGAGTACGGAATTCCAACGCGAACTCCTGGGCACTCCTCTTCCCCTGCCGGAGGCAGAACAGATGCTCCCCCGCCGCTTTCCCCTCCGGGGGATGGTCAAACACCGCCCTGAAGCGGCGGGAGAACTCAGCATACGTGATGGTGGTAGCGTCTATTCTCCTCCACTCGGCGTTGGCCCATTCTAACGCCTTGCCGGAAAGGCAGGAGATCAGGGCGGACACGCTCTCGAGTCCCGAGGGCGCCGGGTGCACGGTGGCCAGGTAAAGCTCCACCTGGAGAAGGAAGCCCTGACACCCGGCAGCGGTCCCATCGTAGGCCCTCGGGAGCGAGAGTCGAACTCCTCTGGGTTCCGGAGCGGGAATGGGCTGACTTGCCGATGGTGAGGGCAGGGAAGATGGCGTTGGGGGTGTCCCTCGGGTCTCCCAGCGTTGGAGGGTGGTGATCACCTCCTGCAGGGCGGACCCCATCCGCAGGATCTGGTCATTCTGCTCCCGGACCCTGTCTTCCAACGTCTCCTGTGCTTCTGCGGCTCCTGCTGATTCCATTCGAAATGGTGTGTGATTCTGTCAAGGGTTCTGATGCGACGGTGTGGTGGAATCAAGTGCAGGACACAGGAGCTCAGTCAAACTTGACTTTACTGGCAAAGCACAAAAATACACGGGTAAACTAACCCGGAGGTAAACAATACGCAACAGTGCGTAAAATACAAAACCCGACTACGCACGAACAACAGTGCGACGGTAAACTAGCGTCTGTCCCAAACAGTCAAACACCAACAGACAGGAAAACAATCACACACAACACCTGACAAACACAACGAGAACTTATAGGACACTAATGACACTAAACGATAACAGGTGTACAATACCAGACCAGAACAAACGAACATAGAAACATACAACGGTGGCAGCTAGTATTCCGGAGACGACGAACGCCGAAGCCTGCCCGAGCAAGGAAGAGAGGCAGCCTCGGCCGAAACCGTGACACTATAGCAACAACCTACTGTTTTACGGGACAATATGAACTAGGCCTAAAGCTCATCTGTTCTTCTTTGTCAGTCTTCTTCTTACCTCTCACCAATCATTATATCCACTGATGTGTTACACTTACTTTACATGATTCAGTAGAATTGTTTTTCAGCAGTTGAATAATTGCAATGACTCAGTCGGGGAAGGAATGTTTGCTAATAATTTAAACTCAAATGAGTGATTGCGTATTGTCCTGCAGAGATTGCAATGGAGAAGTACTGTCTCTCCTAGTAAAATACGTGATTTTATGATTTTTATTAGGATCCTAATAAATAGATCATGTGCAGTGACTATATAGAAAAAGCTAACTAATCATTTTCTTTGTTAGTCATAAAGGTAATGTTTAAATCATCTCACTTTATTTGTTCTTGTCTCAAGTGATAGGGGAATAAGTTACATGTTGATGCTGTCATTAGATAATAGCTCTGAGGTCCCTCAATATTGACATTATGAATCATAGTGATCTCAAGGTGTCCTACACTTTCTCTCTGGTTGTGGAGTGTGTCTGTGTATGGTATGTGTGTTTGTGTGCACATCTGTGTGTGTATGTGTGAGCGCACGCACATGCATTCTCATGTCTCTCAGCGTCCTTTGTTCCAGACACTGCCCCATCACCTTGTGTCTCCTGCCCAGCCCTCTACGCCTGGTACAGCTTGACAGTTTGGTTCTGTTCAGTGGGTGGGTCACCTGTACTGATGCATGTGCATTAATTAGCTAACAGGGGCGAACAACCTCCTGACTCTCATGCAAATGTGTGCTGCTGCTGCTGCGTCGTCGTCTCCCTTTGTCAGCGTGGCAGATAAGATCTAGGGGCTTGGCGGAGAGGGCCCTTAACAGCTGTCGACAAGAAGCAGCGTTGTTTTGGCTATGTGCTTCGCTCTCGCTGGCTCACCGCCATCCCTCAGTTACATCAAGTGATGGAATCTATATCTTAGCCAGGGACACTGTCGCACACACACTGACACAGGCAGACCGGCAGGGAGGCACCCACACACATGCAGGCACGCACGCACACATGCTCACACACACACACACACACACACACACACACACACACTACACATGCAAGCTACTCACAAGTCACACATGCTCCATCCCACATTCTTGGGTCCACAATAAATATCAAACTCCCAGAGCAGTGACATTCGTGCCAAGATGTGTTGAGTGGAAATCAATTTACTCCTTGATGCTGCATAAACTGTGGCATGCGAGTGAAGGTTAGTTGATTCCCGACGGACCGGAGCGATGTGGAGTGGGGAGAGGAGAGGCGAGGAAAAGAGAGAAAAACAGAGAAGAGGGGAGAGTGGAGAAGACACACCTGAGTGTTCTGGGGCCCCTTTGTCAATGTGTGCCTATCTGCATTATTCATGACAGGCTGCACCGCACCGGGGAGGAAAAAAACATTTCTCGAACATTATGCTTACCCATGAAAGCATTGGAGAACAGTTTAATACATACTCTAATATCATGCAACCTAAATGGGAACCAGATGAAAAACTATCCCTTTCCGTAATGGGGAAGTTTCTTCCCACTGGGTCGAAAAATTGGTTGAATCAACATTGTTTCCACATCATTTCAACAAATGTGATAACATTGAATCAACATGGAAAACAGATTGGATTTGCAAAAACTCCTCAACATAAGGGAACTTTGTATTTTAATCACTCAACTGTTCACCTAAATCCAATGACTGGTGACATTTGTTGTTGTGGAAAAAGGAAGCAGAGCCTGTGAACGAACGGCGAACTCACTGATTTCCCACCTCTTGGAACTAGAGCTCTCAATCCAACCAATATACTTTTTCATACACAATATATCAAGGAGCTACACCACGGCGAAAGGGTTAACGGAGGCAACCGTGTGTTTTCGGGAAAGGCTGCCTCTGTGAGTTATTACGTGATTTACATGAGCAAAAGTGAGCCCAGGCAGGCCGTCTTTTGTTGAGGCAAGTGGCCATTTGCCTGTGTAGTAGGCAGGCTAGGGCAGCTAAAGTATAAAGTGTCTGACTGATTATTGTTTCAACCCTCTGGTTTCTTGGACTTAGCCCAGGACACGGAGTTCAATCGACAGGGTCATCCTTGGGGAGGGTTGCGTTTTGAAGTTGTTTGCGGCGGTTACTTTGGAACTCTAGAATCATCAGACTGGCGGGTGAGTAGTTGAATACAAAAAAAATAACGTGTGGGGGCCTGAGCGAAGCAGGGGGGGATGTGGGGGGAGAAAGAGATTGATTGTTGGCGAGCATTGGGTCAAGTTAGGAGATTAAAACACCAGTTACATTTTGTCATTTTTTACTACAGGTGTTGGTTGCTATTACGATAATACAGTTACAGTAGTAGGGGAAGCGCGTGTGACCTATAGTCAAATGTTTTTGTATGTTGTAGCGAGCTGAAAGTTGGCTGCATTGTTGTACAACTTGGATGTTCCACTGAGCACCCTGGAGAGAACCGACATGATAGTAAACCCCCAAGACGGTACTTTTAACGGGTTTTAAACGGTTTCAGATTTAGTGAAAATGGATAAGCTTATTATGTTTACTAGCCACCTGATAGGTAGGCAACTTTTGAAGCTCAAGGTTTTTCAACCAACTGCTAATCATAAGTATTGACGTTTCACAATGATCCAATTTGTATACACACAGTGTGTCTGATGTGTGAAGAACAAATGAAACTGAAAAACTATTACTGTAATAAACAAAGGGCCTACCATTCTTTGGGGGGTAGGGGTAATCCCCAAACAGGCCTAACTGTTGATGTGAAGTTTAATATTGAACATTGTTGTTTACAGGTCATTGGAAGCGGGGTAGAGGTAGTAGGTTAATTGTATATCTGCTTTACCAGTTACATACTAAAATAGATAAGATAATAACATTATCTTCCCCATGGGGAAATTTAGTTTGCGGCTTTGTGTACATGTGTCACGATCGTTTATGGAAGATACGGACCAAGGCGCAGCGTGATAAGCATTCATATTTATTTACGTACTGAACTCACGACAAAACAACAAACAAACGAAACGTGAAGTCCTAGGTTACACAAAACAAACCTTAATGGAACAAGATCCCACCCCGACTAGTGCCAAACAGGCTGCCTAAGTATTGACCCCAATCAGAGATAACGAGCTACAGCTGCCTCTGATTGTGAATCACCCTGGCCAACATAGATCTACACGATCTAGAAAACACAACATAGAAAATATGACATAGAAACTCCACACCCTGGCTCAACATTTAAGAGTCCCCAGAGCCAGGGCGTGACAGTACCCCCCCCCCCCCCCCCCCAAAGGCGCGGACTGCGACCGCGCCACACAAACACAACAGGGTAGGGGCCGGTTGGGCATTCCGCTCGGAGGTGGATCCGGCTCCGGGCGTGACCACCACTTTCTCTCCACCTCCCCGTTGCGCCCCATGTCTGGTCTGGCACCGCTGACTGGAGCTGGACCCGACGACGGTGGATCGATCTGTACAGGCTCCGGACTGGAGCCGCTGGCCGGAGCTGGACTGGGCGCCGGTGGAGCGGATTGCTCTGGCTCCGGAGTGGATCCGCTGACAGGAGTTGGACCGGACCCCGGTGGAGCGGATTGCTCTGGCTCCGGAGTGGAGCAGCTGACCGGTGCCGGACCAGGCACCGGTGGAACAGGCACGGGCCGTGCCGGACTGGACACACGCACCACTGGCTTGGTGCGGGGAGCAGGTGCGGGCCGGACCGGGCGACGACGCCCACCACTGGCTTGGTGCGGGGAGTAGGAGTGGGCCGGACCGGGCTGACGACGCGCACCACTGGCTTGGTGCGGGGAGCAGGAACGGGCCGCACCGGGCTGACGACGCGCACCACTGGCTTGGTGCAGGGAGCGGGAACGGGCTGGACCGGGCTGACGACGCGCACCATTGGCTTGGTGCGGGGAGCAGGAACGGGCCGGACCGGGCTGGCGATGTGCACCACTGGCTTGGCGCGAGGGACAGGAACAGGCCAGACCGGGCTGGCAACGCGCACCACTGGCTTGGTGCGAGGGACAGGAACAGGCCGGACCGGGCTGGCAACGCAAACCACTGGCTTGGTGCGAGGGACAGGAACAGGCCGGACTGGGCACACGCACCACTGGCTTGGTGCGGGGAGCAGGAACAGGCCGGACCGGGCTGGCGACGCGCACCACTGGCTTGGTGCGAGGGGCAGGAACAGGCCGGACCGGGCTGGCGACGCGCACCACTGGCTTGGTGCGAGGGACAGGAACAGGCCGGGCTGGACTGGGAACACGCACCACTGGCTTGGTGCGGGGAGCAGGAACAGGCCGGGCTGTACTGGGAACACGCACCACTGGCTTGGTGCGGGGAGCAGGAACGGGCCGGACTGTGGAGGCGGACTGGAGGTCTGGAGCGAAGAGCTGACACAACCCGTCCTGGCTGAATGCCTACTTCCACACAATATGTGTGAGGCATCAGCACAGGGCGTACGGGGCTGTGCACTCGTACTGGCGCTACAGCACGTGGCACTGGCGCAGGATATACGGGACCGAGGAGGCGTACTGGAGACCACGAGCATTGAGCCGGCACACCCCGTCCTGGCTGAATGCCCATCTTTGCACGACACGTGCGTGGTGCTAGCACAGGACGTACAGGACTGTGCCGGAACACTCGCGGCACAGTACGTGGCTCCGCATAACACGGAGCCTGCCCAGTCACACGCTTCCTAGCCTGAGTACGGGGAGTTGGCTCTGCTCTAACCCTAGGCTCCGCCAACCACCCTTTTAGCCCCCCCAAAAAAAATTATTGGGGCTGTCTCTCGGGCTTCCTCCTCGGCCGGTACCCTCTGCGTTGCCGCTGCTCCTCTCTATAGCGCGCCTCCACAGTCTCCTCCCAAGGACGGCGATCCATTCCGGCCTGAATCTCCTCCCAAGTCCAGGATCCCTTCCCGTCCAGGATCTCCTCCCAGGTCCAGGCTGTCTGTTCCTGGACACGCTGCTTGGTCCTCTTTTGGTGGGATCTTCTGTCACGATCGTTTATGGAAGATACGGACCAAGGCGCAGCGTGATAAGCATTCATATTTATTTACGTACTGAACTCACGACAAAACAACAAACAAACGAAACGTGAAGTCCTAGGTTACACAAAACAAACCTTAACTGAACAAGATCCCACCCCGACTAGTGCCAAACAGGCTGCCTAAGTATGGTCCCCAATCAGAGACAACGAGCTACAGCTGCCTCTGATTGGGAACCACCCTGGCCAACATAGATCTACACGATCTAGAAAACACAACATAGAAAATATGACATAGAAACTCCACACCCTGGCTCAACATTTAAGAGTCCCCAGAGCCAGGGCGTGACAACATGAAAACATATCATCAAGCCTACAAAGACAAGACAATAAATATGGGAATGGAAAACGTGTGATTCAGGGGCTTCCCTAGCCCAATAATGGAGCCTAACGTCTCTCCTTATAGTCCAGGGACCTTACATGTTCTGTTTAGAGGTGAATTGGCTCTGGGAGGCAAAACAGCCAAATACTCCCTTTAAACGTGAATCGATTCTCAATTGCGGTTTGGTTCTTGAAACATAAATTGCTCTACTTTACTATCACATCAAAATAATTTCACAAATCCAAAATACACACTTACTGTACACTGTTTTAACTGGCCAGTATGAAAATGTATGCACTCACTAACTGTAAGTCGCTCTGGATAAGAGCGTATGCTAAATGACTAAAATGTAAATGTAATTTTTTTGTTGTTGATTTCACATTGAATTCACATTAGTTAACAACTCAACCAAATGTAAATCAGAACTAGACGTTGAAATTACATCTGTACCCAGTGGGTTGTTAGCTGTGTTACTCTCATGTTGAGCTCTTTTGGGAGAGGTATGCAAGGCTCACAAAATCTGTGGAATTCCTGGAATTCGAGTTTCCTACTCAGAGTTCTGTGCGTTTATACCCAGTGCTATCGCTACAGCAAGTCTCTGATGCACAATCTCTGGGGATGTGAGTTTCTGTAACAGAGGGAGAGATGTAGAGAAGAGGACGAACAAGTTACTGTATCTCAACTATTGTGCGTCTTCAGTGATGGTTCAGATAGCGTATGAAATGTAAGAGCTGCAGGGGTAACGAGTACATAATATTACAGTAATAGCAGGACAGAGTAAATCCGAATCTTTGATGTAAATTAATGGCTGAATCTGATGATGAAGACAGTCACTTTCCTACATAGAGGGAAGGTGGACATACTGCAGAGTGGCAAAAAATACATCTCTAGTCATCACATAGGCTTTTGCCTTCTTCAAAGTGTCTACGCTACTTACATTTAGCAGCTATATCATAATAATAAATAATAATATGCCATTTAGCAGACTCCTATCATCTCCTATGGTTTGCCGATCCACAGGATAGATATACATATTCACGCCACGTTCAGGTCTTACTTACTTTACACTTCTCACTATCTTGTCAGACTTGGAATAGAGAAGGTAGAAAGAGGTGGGCAGACGGAGAGAGGAGGGATTGTCAGAAGGTGTTTTAAAGCATTCAGATCCAGAGGGATTGCACAGGTCTTGATCTCCAATTGGTAATGCTCCTCAGAACTCCTCAGGATCAAAGATGGTGAAAAAACAAAGAGGCTTGGTTTCTCCTGATGATCACATGGAGGGGTAGAGAGAGAACGAGAGCTCCTGTCTCGTATCAGACAAGTATGTCATCTTTACATTGTATTTATTGACAAGGGGAAGCAAAAGGTCAAAGTCAAACCTGTTGGAATCAAAGTAGCTCTGTGAACTCCTCTCTGTTCTCCAAAGCTCTGCTCATCGTTGTTTGATATCCTTTAGTCTGACATGGTTCAATAACGCAGAGAAACAGATAGGGGCTTTGTGAACACTGTTCCAATATTCAGTGCCTGATATTGTGGTATTTATGCCTTTACTGTAGCTAGCTGATTTATGCCTAAATCAAGATGTTTGTATCCAAAGAAGTATGGATGGGATGAATTCATTATATGTGTGCATTGGTACTAATTTTGTATTACACATTTATTATTTATGTCTTTGTTTGATCAGCAACAGATGGAACCCTCTCAACTCATATCTAAATATTGACCATATCCTATTCCTTTTCTCTTTCTCTACAGGATGGTATGGGCAACTTAAGAATAACAGAGAAGGGCCTGAAACTGGAGGGAGACTCTGAGTTTCTCCAACCTCTGTATGCCAAAGAAATTCAGTCCAGACCAGTAAGTACTGCCCCTGCCACGTCCACCACCATATCACATTTTAATTGTCACATGCTTCGTAAACAACAGGTGTTGACTAAAAGTGAAATGATTACTTATGGCCCTTCCCAACAATGCAGAATACAATATTTAAAAAAATAATAATAATAGAAAGAAATTGTAACACGAGGAGTAAATACACAATGAGCAATGATAGTTTGGCTATAGAGCCCCACAGTGGAGGTATTGTAATACCCATAAAACCTAGCGGTCAAACAGGGAAATGGCTCCAATCATTTAAGAGCGTCTGCTAAATGACCCCCCCCCCAAAAAAAAATGTAGGCTTACCATTGTCACGTTCGTTTATAGACGGGACGGACCAAGGCGCAGTGTGATATGCATACATGTTTATTAACGAATAAACACAACGACAAAACAATAAACAAACGATACGTGAAGTCCAAGGCAGCACAACACAACATACCTTAACACGGAACAAGATCCCACCACTAACTAGTGCCAAAAGGCTGCCTAAGTATGGCCCCAATCAGAGACAACGAGCGACAGCTGCCTCTGATTGGGAACCACACCGGCCAACATAGAAATAGACATACTAGAACATCAACATAGAAATATACAACATAGAACATACACACCCTGACTCAACATATACGAGTCCCTTGAGTCAGGGCGTGACAGTACCCCCCCCCAAAGGTGCGGACTCCGACCGCGCCACATAAACATAACAGGGTAGGGGCCGGGTGGGCATTCCGCCTCGGAGGCGGATCCGGCTCCGGGCGTGACCACCACTTACTCTCCACCTCCCTGTTGCGCACCTGGTCTGGTCTGGACCTCGGCACGCTGCTTCCCCTCTCCTTCCTCCCACGAAGTACCAAGCCCTGTCTGGACCCTGGTGTGGGAGACCCCGAACCTGGAGAGGGGCTGACGTCTGGGTCTGGACTGGAACCGCTGACTGGAGCTGGACCCGACGACGGTGGATCGAACTACTCTGGCTCCGGAGTGGAGCCGCTGACCGGAGCTGGATCAGGCACCGGTGGAGCGGACTGCTCGGGCTCCGGAGTGGAGCCGCTGACCGGAGCTGAACTGGGCACCGGTGGAGCGGACTGCTCTGGCTCCGGAGTGGAGCAGCTAACCGGAGCTGGATCAGGCACCGGTGGAGCGGACTGCTCGGGCTCCGGAGTGGAGCCGCTGACCGGAGCTGAACTGGGCACCGGTGGAGCGGACTGCTCTGGCTCCGGAGTGGATCCACTGACCGGAGCTGGACTGGACCCCGGTGGAGCGGATTGCTCTGGCTCCGGAGTGGAGCAGCTAACCGGAGCTTGATCAGGCACCGGTGGAGCGGACTGCTCTGGCACCGGAGTGGAGCAGCTGACCGGTGCCGGACCAGGCACCGGTGGGACAGGCACGGGCCGTGCCGGACTGGACACACGCACCACTGGCTTGGTGCGAGGAGCAGGAACAGGCCGGACCGGGCTGGCGACGTGCACCACTGGCTTGATGCGAGGGACAGGAACAGGCCGGACCGGGCTGGCGACGCGCACCACTGGCTTGGTGCGAGGGACAGGAACAGGCCGGACCTGGCTGGCGGCGCGCACCACTGGCTTGGTGCGAGGGGCAGGAACAGGCCGGGCCGGGCTGGCGATGCGCACCACTGGCTTGGTGCGAGGGTCAGGAACAGGCCGAACCGGGCTGGCGACGCGCACCACTGGCTTGGTGCGAGGGGCAGGAACAGGCCGGAACGGGCTGGCGACGCGCACCACTGGCTTGGTGCGAGGGACAGGAACAGGCCGGACCGGGCTGGCGACGCGCACCACTGGCTTGGTGCGAGGGGTAGGAACAGGCCGGGCCGGGCTGGCGACGCGCACCACTGGTTTGGTGCGAGGGACAGGAACAGACCGGACCGGGCTGGCGACGCGCACCACTGGCTTGATGCGAGGAGCAGGAACGGGCCGGACCGTACTGGGAACACGCACCACTGGCTTAGTGTGGGGAGCAGGAACGGGTCGGGCCGTACTGGGAACACGCACCACTGGCTTAGTGCGGGGAGCAGGAACGGGTTGGGCCGTACTGGGAACACGCACGACTGGCTTAGTGCGGGGAGCAGGTACGGGTCGGGTCGTACTGGGAACACGCACCACTGGCTTAGTGCGGGGAGCAGGGACGGGTCGGGCTGTACTGGGAACACGCACGACTGGCTTAGTGCGGGGAGCAGGTACGGGTCGGGTCGTACTGGGAACACGCACCACTGGCTTAGTGCGGGGAGCAGGGACGGGCCGGACCGGACTGGCAACACGCACCACTTGCTTGGTGCGAGGAGCGGGACTGGGTTATTTTATTAACCCCCGCTCCTTCTGCTGCCTAACCAGCTCCTCTCGCCGTGCCTCTACACCTTCCTTCTCCCTTTTAGCCTCCTGTAGCTCCTCCCTCTGACCGAATAACTCCTGCTCCCTCTGAACCAATAGCCCCCGTAACATGGTGGCCTCCTCTCCTAACCTGCAGATCCGCCCTGTCGCTGCCTCCTGCTGCCTCGTCGTCCACACCGTGTGCCCCCCCCCCAAAAAAAATTATTGGGGTTGCCTCTCGGGTCTCCGTCGTCGGCACTCCTCTTCCCGTGAGGACTCCTCCGGGAGCCCCCACGAGTTAGGGAACAGACACTCGTTGTCGTCGTCATCCTCCGACTCCTCAGTGTAATACTGTTCCCACTCCTCTTCCCAAGGTCGTAGGGACCCAATCTGAAACCCAACCGGGTGCAGTGGTCGGGGCTCTTCTCTATCGCTCTCCGACCACCCCTTTAGCCCCCCGATTTTTTTTTATTGGGGCTGCTTCTCGGGCCTCCTCCTCGGCCGGCTTCCGTGTTGCCGTTGTTCCTCTCCTGCCTGGGCATTTACCTTCGCCCATGGCCCTTTCCCCGCGAATATCTCTTCCCATGTCCACAATGTACCCACCTGTGACATGGCTATTCGCTCTTCCTGGGCACGCTGCTTGGTCCTCGTTTGGTGGGATCTTCTGTCACGTTCGTTCATGAACGGGACGGACCAAGGCGCAGTGTGATATGCATACATGTTTATTAACGAATAAACACAACGACAAAACAATAAACAAACGATACGTGAAGTCCAAGGCAGCACAACACAACATACCTTAATAGGGAACAAGATCCCACCACTAACTAGTGCCAAAAGGCTGCCTAAGTATGGTCCCCAATGAGAGACAACGAGCGACAGCTGCCTCTGATTGGGAACCACACCGGCCAACATAGAAATAGACATACTAGAACATCAACATAGAAATATACAACATAGAACATACACACCCTGACTCAACATATACGAGTCCCTTGAGTCAGGGCGTGACAACCCTGGAGTGACGTTTTGATTAACCATGTAAATCTCTCAGACGAGGTGACTTTTATCAATATATTCACCTCTATTTACTCTCAGACTACAAATCCCATTCCTGCACGTAATCTCTAGCTAACACATTTGCTAAGAAATATTGTGTCCATTTTAAACTTGCACAAGACAGTTCACAGAATTGTCAATTTAAAGACATTTTGCCAATTTATTAATTACTAAATGTAGCTAACATTACATAGTTAATCCAGAGATTCTTACCTTTGCCTCGATTCAGCAGTCTCAGACAGTCCAGGCAGTCTCGTCATGTCATTTGTAGTTCTTTATGATAGCTACATTAGCAGCTAATTAGCATTTCATTTCTGGAGGGTCAATACAAGCGAATATATTGATTAACGTCACCTTGTCCTAGAGAGATTTACACTGTTATCAAAACGCCACGCCAGGGTAAGCCTACATGAAACACAGCCCTTAAGTGTTTCTAAAATGAATGGTGGAAAAACGATTTGAACCATTTCCTTGTTTGACCGCTAGGTTTTATGGGTATTATGACTCATACTGTGGTACTCTATATACATAGGGTACCAGTACCGAGTCGATGTGCAGGGGTACGAGGAAATTGAGGTAGGTATGGGTAAAGTGAATAGGTAACATGATAGATAATACACAGTAGCAGCAGCATATGTGATGAGTGTGGAAGTGTGGTGAATGTGTGCCTGTGCGTAAGTGTGTGTGTTTGTGTGTGTGTGTGTGTGCATGCATGCGTGTGTGTGTTTGTGTGTTTGTATGTGTTGGAGTGTCAGTGTAAGTATGTGGGAGTATGTGGGTAGAGTCCAGTGTGTGTGCATAGAGTCAATGCAGATAGTCCGAGTAGCTATTTGGTTAACTATTTAGCGGTCTTATGGCTTGGGGGTACAAGCTGTTCAGGAGCCTTTTGTTGCCAGACTTAGCGCTCCGGTACCATTTGCCATGCAGTAGCAGAGAGAACAGTCTATGACTTGGGTGGCTGGAGTCTTTGACAATTTTTAGGGCCTTCCTCTAACACCGCCTTGTTTAGAGGTCCTGGATGGCAGGGAGTTCGGCCCCAAGGATGTACTGGGCCATACGCACTGCCCTCTGTAGTGCCATGCGGTCAGATTCCGAGCAGTTGCCATACCAAGCGGTGATGCAGCCAGTCAAGATGCTCTCAATGGAGCAGCTGTAGACATTTCTGAGGATCTGATGGCCCATGCAAAATCTTTTCAGCCTCCTGAGGGGGATTAGGCATTTTTGTGCCCTCTTCACAACTGTGTTGGTGTGTTTGGACCATGATAGGTCCTTAGCAATGTGGACACAGAGGAACTTGAAGTTCTGGACGCGCTCCACTAAAGATGTGAATGGGGGCGTGTTCGGCCCTCTGTTTCCTGTAGTCCACGATAACCACCTTTGTCTTGCCCACGTTGAGGGAGAGGCTGGGTCCTGTCAGCACGCAGTCGTTGGTGAACAGGGAGTACAGGAGGGGACTAAGCACGCACCCCTAAGGGGCCCCCGTGTTGAGGATCAGCGTGGCGGATGTGTTGCATCCTACCCTCACCACCTGGGGGCGGCCCGTCAAGAAGTCCAGGATCCAGCTGCAGAGGGAGGTGTTCAGTACCAGCAACCTTATCTTAGTGATGAGCTTGGAGGGAACTATGTTGTTGAATGCTGAGCTGTAGTCCATGAACAGCATTCTCACATAGTTGTTCCTTTTGTCCAGGTGGGAAAGGTCAGTGTGGAGTGCAATAGAGATTGCATCATCTGTGGATCTATTTGGGCGGAATGCGAATTGGAGTTGGTCCAGGGTTTCTGGGATGATGGTGTTGATGTGAGCCATGACCAGCCTTTCAAAGCATTGCATGGCTACAGATGTGAGTGCTACGGGTCAGTAGTCATTTAGACAGGTTACCTTGGCGTTCATGGGCACAGAGACAATGTTGGTCTGCTTGAAACATGTAGGTATTACAGACTGGGTCAGGGAGAGGTTTAAAATGTCAGTGAAGACACTTGCCAGCAGGTCAGTACGCGTCCTGGTAATCAATCTGGCCCTGAGGCCTTGTGAATGTTAACCTGTTAAAAGGTCTTACTCACATCGTCTACGGAGAGCGTGATCACACAGTAATCCAGAACAGCTGGTGCTCTCATGCATGGTTCATTGTTGCTTGCCTCGAAGCGAGCATAGAAGGCATTTATCTCGTCTGGTAGGCTCACTTCGCTGGGCAGCTCTCGGCTGGGATTCCCTTTGAAATCCGTGATAGTTTGCAAGCCCTGTAACATCCAACGAGCGTCAGAGCCAGTGTGGTAGGATTCGATCTTAGTCCTGTATTGACGCTTTGCCCGTTTGATGGTTTGTCAGAGGGCGTAGAGGGATTTCTTATAAGCGTCCGGATTAATCCATGGCTTCTGGTGGGGATATGTACGTACTGTCACCGTCGGGACGACGTCGTCAATGCACTTGTTAATGAAGCCGGTGGCTGATGTGGTAAACTCCTCAATGCTATCGGATGAATACCGGAACATTTTCCAGTCTGTGTTAGCAAAATAGTCCTGTAGCTTAGCATCCTCTTCATCAGACCACTTCTGTATTGAGCGCTTCACTGGTACTTCCTGTTTGAGTTTTTGCTTGTAAGCAGGGATCAGGAGGATAGAGTTATGGTCAGATTTGCCATAGGTTTACGAAAGAGGGAGAGTAGTATCAGAGAGAGGTGATGTCATAGGAGATGGAGCGATAGACGCTCACTCACACTCTGTCTGGCAGTAATAATACCACAGAGCATGCATTGGATGGATCGCTTGATAATGGGCAGAGCCGCATGCTTTATCTCATCTGTATAGCACCAGAAGAGAGAGAGAGAGAGAGATCAGGCCGGCAACGGCGGAGGTGAGGGGAATAGTAATTGTCTATATGGGTGAAAAATGGGAGAAGACAATTGTCCGGTCCAGGGGGGATAAAGAGAAAGAGATAGAAAACCTGAAGCAAGGATCCTGAAGCAAGCTTTTTTCCTCCATCTCTCTCTTGTTCCTCTCTCGCTCCCTCTCTCTTTCCAAATCTTCTCCCTCTCCCCCCATGTTTTCCCATCTCAAAAGGTTAAATAAAAGAAATGACTAGTAAGTGCCTATTAACCCTTTCCAGCCAGAGCGGAATGTTCCATTTCTTGCTGGATCATGACCTCTGCGTGCATTAATGAGTATAATTTGCTGGTGTAAAACCATGTATGAAAACATTATACATATTTTAAAAGCTGAAAAACAGCCCTTTCAAATGATACGACATACAATAGCACCCCATCAATCAAATTGTAATCAGTCAAGAAATAACACCTGTGAAAATCTGTATCTTGTATGAAAATCAATGCTTTTTTCTAATGAAGATAGAGAAAACTTTTGAGTCTTCCTTATTTTGTAAGGATTTAACATCTGAAATCAGAATAAAAATACATTTTACTGTGAACATGTTACAGCTGTTTTAGTGACTGATGGTATTTTTCTAAAATTCTATGGAATGTTCCTTGATCAAACACTTTCTTATCTAGATAGTATATAAAATACAAATCTGCACCAAAACTAATTACAAATAGCATTTACTCTTACATATGGTCCTCTGTAGCTCAGCTGGTAGAGCACGGCGCTTGTAACGCCAAGGTAGTGGGTTCGATCCCCGGGACCACCCATACACAAAAAAAAAATATGTATGCACGCATGACTGTAAGTCGCTTTGGATAAAAGCGTCTGCTAAATGGCATATTATATTATTATTATTATAAAGAAAGACATAAAACAAAAACTTTATTGAAAGAATAAGGTTAAGGGAATACATTTTGTAATTCAAGGTGTTTTTGAGTCACTAAAAGGCTGTAGGCTAAGCAGAATGATATTATCTGACTTACAGCAAACACCTTCATTGCTTGTATCTGGATAGGTTCATCCATCACATGGATGTGTGGTGGATGATCATGATGGATAAGCCATCAGCTGATTAGACAGTGATAGTGGACCAAGCACAAAATATGCCATCCTATCTAGTTAATTTAGGATTTAGTAATATCAGTACTATAGCTAGCTAACTACCTGGTAGCTAGCTAACTACCAGTAGCTAACAGTACAATCGTATAAATAGATCTCTGCCAGACAGCAAAACCATGTCAGAAAACCTGATAGACTGAAGTTGGAGCATAGCCAGCTTCTGCTATTGTCTAGCAGCCATCAGCCATTCGTTATAGAATAGAAATCTCATTTTATGAATTACATGTGGAAAAACGTATTTGAGTCAACATTAGCTAGCAAGCCAGCAGCAGATGAAACAGAAAGTTAATTATCTTCCCTGTCTCCTTCCCCAGTTTTAGTTTGCGGCTATCACTGTCCAACTGGCTAGGTTTTGGATATTTACTAGCCCATACCAGTGACAAACTTAGTTATGTTATCGACATATGGCAGTACACAAACAAAATCTAGCTCACTTATTTTGCTAGCTAGAAAAATTCATTCAGAAACAGAGGAAGAGGATAGCTAGTTAGAACAAGCTAACATTAGCTACTACCTCACAGCTACCAGTAGCGAACGCCAAGCAGCAAATGATTCAGGGCTGTAAATAGACTTTTTAACAAAATAATGTATTTCAAGTGACATTATTGATAAAACATTGTCATAAACAATTGAACAACTTTCTTACCTAAACTGACCCCCCTTGTTTGCACTTTGAAGCTGTCAAAATAGCACTTGAGATCCACTTTTCTGACCATCGTCTATGAGTGCTGTCAGGCAAATGTAGATTTCACATATTTACTTTTGGGTGAAGTAAAAAAGAAAGTTCCCACACATAAAGCCCTAAACCAATTATATCTATTTGTAGCTTATGTTGTCATGTGTAAAATTGGTGAGTGGACGGCAGTGATATTAAGGGTGAAACCATCAAAACTATGATTCTGAAATTAGAACGCTCCGGCTGGAAATGGTTTTAGTGGCAAGTAAAGTAACAGGGTTGACGATTTAATCTTAAATCAGCCATACATCCCCTTTTGTCATATGCAACAGGGAGGGGGAATTGAATGCAAGCTTCACATGTTTTTTATTTTTATTGTTTAATTTAACCTCTTAAGGATTTGACAATTTCTTTCAATTTTCGCCTGAAATGACACACACAAATCTAATTGCCTGTAGCTCAGGACCTGAAGAAAGGATATGTTTATTCTTGATACAATTTGAAAGGAAACACTTTGAAGTTTATGGAAATGTGAAATTAATGTAGGAGAATATAACACATTAGATCTGGTAAAAGATAATACAAACAAAAAAACATGCATTTTCTATTTATATTTTTTCTTCCATTATCTTTGAAATGCAAGAAAAAGGCCACAATATAATATTGCAGTTTAGGCGCAATTTAGATTTTGGCCACTAGATGGCAGCAGTGTGTCTGCAACGTTTCAGATGGATCCAGTGAAGCATTGCAATACTAGACAATTTTGTATAAAGTCTGCCCAAATGTTTACACACTCCCAGGAATGTCATACATCATGGATCATTAGCTTATACACTAACTTTCACACATCTAGATGGCCGGTTGTGGAGCCAGAGACAGCAGGGGTTCAAACTGTAGAACCCAGTTCCTACATTTGAATATAAAAATGGATTTTATCAAACAAAACTATGCTACATTTCATCTCTGGGACCATTAGGATGACAAATCAGAGCAAGATTACTGAATGTAAGTATATTATTTACCTTCAGAGGTGAATGTATCAAATCAGTTGCCGTGATACGTTTTTTGTTGTTGTGCACTCTCCTCAAACAATAGCATGGTCTTTTTTCACTGTAATAGCTACTGTAAATTGGACAGTACAGTTAGATTAACAAGAATTAAAGCTTTCTGCCCATATAAATCATGTCTATGTCCTGGAAAGTTTGCTGTTACTTACAACAGTCATGCTAATCACATTAGCGCATATTAGCTCAACCGTCCCTTAGACGGGACACCGATCCCGTAGAGGTTAAACATTTTTAGCTTGTCTATCTATGGGTAACAGGGTTGACGTGTTATGCTCGACCTGCTCAGTTTTCCAACACAAAACACCAGAAAATGGCCAAAAAGAGTAGACCAGCTCACCAGCTTTTACACTAGGGTTCAACTACAGTGGGGAGAACAAGTATTTGATACACTGCCGATTTTGCAGGTTTTCCTACTTACAAAGCATGTAGAGGTCTGTAATTTTTATCATAGGTACACTTCAACTGTGAGAGAAATCCAGAAAATCACATCGTATGATTTTTAAGTAATTAATTTGCATTTTATTGCATGACATAAGTATTTGATCACCTACCAACCATTAAGAATTCCGGCTCTCACAGACCTGTTCGTTTTTCTTTAAGAAGCACTCCTGTTCTCCACTCATTACCTGTATTAACTCTACCTGTTTGAACTCGTTACCTGTATAAAAGACACCTGTCCACACACTCAATCAAACAGACTCCAACCTCTCCACAATGGCCAAGACCAGAGAGCTGTGTAAGGACATCAGGGATAAAATTGTAGACCTGCACAAGGCTGGGATGGGATACAGGACAATAGGCAAGCAGCTTGGTGAGAAGGCAACAACTGTTGGCGCAATTATTCGAAAATGGAAGAAGTTCAAGATGACGGTCAATCACCTTCGGTCTGGGGCTCCATGCAAGATCTCACCTCGTGGGGCATCAATGATCATGAGGAAGGTGAGGGATCAGCCCAGAACTACACGGCAGGACCTGGTCAATGACCTGAACAGAGCTGGGACCACAGTCTCAAAGAAAACCATTAGTAACACACTACACCGTCATGGATTAAAATCCTGCAGCGCACGCAAGGTCCCCCTGCTCAAGCCAGCGCATGTCCAGGCCCATCTGAAGTTTGCCAATGACCATCTGGATGATCCAGAGGAGGAATGGGAGAAGGTCATGTGGTCTGATGAGACAAAAATATATAGCTTTTTGGTCTAAACTCCACTCGCCGTGTTTGGAGGAAGAAGAAGGATGAGTACAACCCCAAGAACACCATCCCAACTGTGAAGCATGGAGGTGGAAACATCATTCTTTGGGGATGCTTTTCTGCAAAGGGGACAGGACGACTGCACCATATTGAGGGGAGGATGGATGGGGCCATGTATCGCGAGATCTTGGCCAACAACCTCCTTCCCTCAGTAAGAGCATTGAAGATGGGTCATGGCTTGGTCTTCCAGCATGACAACGACCCGAAACACACAGCCAGGGCAACTAAGGAGTGGCTCCGTAAGAAGCATCTCAAGGTCCTGGAGTGGCCTAGCCAGTCTCCAGACCTGAACCCAATAGAAAATCTTTGGAGGGAGCTGAAAGTCCGTATTGCCCAGCGACAGCCCCGAAACCTGAAGGATCTGGAGAAGCTCTGTATGGAGGAGTGGGCCAAAATCCCTGCTGCAGTGTGTGCAAACCTGGTCAAGACCTACAGGAAACGTATGATCTCTGTAATTGCAAACAAAGGTTTCTGTACCAAATATTAAGTTCTGCTTTTCTGATGTATCAAATACTTATGTCATGCAATACAATGCAAATTAATTACTTAAAAATCATACAATGTGATTTTCTGGATTTTTGTTTTAGATTCCGTCTCTCACAGTTGAAGTGTACCTATGATAAAAATTACAGACCTCTACATGCTTTGTAAGTAGGAAAACCTGCAAAATC
Organism: Coregonus lavaretus; assembly: GCF_964263955.1. Taxonomy (NCBI): domain Eukaryota; kingdom Metazoa; phylum Chordata; class Actinopteri; order Salmoniformes; family Salmonidae; genus Coregonus; species Coregonus lavaretus. Next base: position 59,957 of record NW_028161537.1, on the reverse strand, counting down.
GGCAGTGTATCAAATACTTGTTCTCCCCACTGTATAAGATGTTCAGTGTTTCTTTCGAAAAAAAATATTTAAAAAGGAATAGTTTCACCATTTAAAACAAGAGTTCAGTTCACGTACCAGAGTTGACCTTAAAATGAGGGACAGGTATATATATTTTTTACCTTCAAATGAATCACTAATGACATTAAATAAATAACAATCACCAGAAATTACTTTGCCAGAGCAACCTGGCACTTTAGCAGGTCTTTATTCATATAAAAATCGGATTAATTAAATGTTCCATTTGGTCTACCGTAAAACTTAAATTAATAGCCCGGACGTTTATTTGCTTCAATCACTGTAACCGGCTCTTATTAGAGACAGGCTTCTATTTGATTCAGGCGTCTATTTCCTTAATTCACACAGCTTTTGCTCAATAACATTTGGAAAAGACTACCACACTGTTTATTGTGACCAGTATGAGCAGTATAAACATTATAATAACAAATCCTTCGCAGATCAGACTTGCAAAGACTAGCCTATCATGCACTCCCGATTTCATGCTTCAGCACCATTCTCTCACTCGTTGCGCCTCTTGTATCCACTGTAGTTGAGCCGACCATGTCAAACCACACTGCTGTCTCGTCCATGGCAATGATGTTGCTCTCCTTTATCTTATTTTTCAATCTTTGCGGTACTCACTGAAGTTCACTGGTAAACAATTCATTTAGACCCAGCGTTTATTTGCTGACATGTGTGCCGATGCCGGGCTATTAAAGGGGACAGGCGTTTAATTGAAGTTTTATGGCATATTAAAGGGCACTTCATTTAATAAAACAGGCTTTTAAAATGCAATATTTGTGCACAATTTCTACTTAAAATATCAAAGGGACGCAAAAGGCAGTCATTTCATGGAACAAACCATTAACAGTGACAAGAGGCAGCACAATCAGTGTGCAATAAAGCAGGTCCTAAGGATACATACCGTAGCAAGAGAAAGAGTCTGGGGGGCTAGAAATTCACTTCCATGAATTGCAGCAGAACAAGAACCATTCCTCCTTGTGCCAGTGGGGCCTAATATACTAAAAGAACAATATGACATTACCTCTTAATTCGAATCTCATTTGCTCAACCACATTGTTAAAGTGACGTATGTCAATTCAGGAATATAAATATTTTTCTTATTTACTATACTGCTTAGCTGAAAGGAACCTTGATAATCATGAAGGGCCATAAATTATCTCTAATATACATGAGATGCATTATCTCGACAGCTTTAAGCGCAACACAATGGCTGGCTGCTATCTTTAAATAAGAAGTTGACTGAGGCATGCAAGATTACTCTGGCACGTAAGACAGATCCAGGGTTCAGACGTGATTTGCATTCCAGATTGGCTCTTGACTCGTGGGCTAATGGAAATTATCTGTTAAACATACAGTCCTAGTTACACACTCACACTGAGCACTAGGGTCACTATCGGTGGGCTTGTGTTTGGTGGACTGCATTGTTTGTTTACCTGCTTTGTCTCCACAGGGCAGCCCACTGTTACTGCAATCCTCCAAAAATGTGTCCATCAATATCCTCAATGGGAAGAATCAGCTGGTCACACAACTTATTGCAGGTAATATCATGCAACACGACCGCAGACTGTCACACATCCATAGAAGGTGTTTCCTAATATGGACACCATACACAGCAATGAAAATCCATTGACTTGGATGAGAGTTCTCTTTTGTTCCAAACAGACATTTCGATCCATGAACAGCTACAGACAAACACTTCTCCCATGGTAAACTGCAGTGACATTTGCTTCTGGCTGTTGATTATCTTGCAAAGATGTTTAGTGGATCAGTGAGCAATAGGAATACGGTAAGCTAGAGACTCCACTCAAGACACAGCGAAGCATAATCAATTGTCTTCATGACGTGTCAGTCGCCCTCTGCTCAGATCGCTTGTTTCTCCCCACGACATGAAACCATTTCAGGATCATCCAAGTCAAGGAGTTGTTTTTCTCTGCTGTTTGTTGTACTATCAATAACAGTTTGTTTTGGTGTTGGGCTGTGTTTTTTCTATATTTTCTTATTTCCCCTTTCAGTAGTTGTGTTTTGATCTGCTTTACTTGGTCTTACTCTTGAAGTATTTGCCTGTAGTTATAGTTCAGTTATTGTCTCTTTGCATAAATACAAGCTGTCTTTCTTGGTTTTTCATATAGCAGCCACCTGTTAAACTTCACTGACTTTTCCTCACACCTTTTGTTCTGTCCAGGATCCAGTGGAGTGCATGCACGAGGGAAGATGTTGGAAGTGAAATCTAGCACAGGGAAGCTGTTGTTCTCTGCTGATGACCAGGAGGTGGTGGTGGGAGCAGAGAGGCTACGGGTGACAGGTATGTTACTGGACCAGACACTGCATCATACTCAAAAGTCTGCTAGCAAATTATTGAACTGGAGTTTTAAACTCGACTGCTCATACTGTTCAAGTGTTGAAGTCTGGTTCAGAGGCTTAATTGAGAGATCTTTAAGTGTGGTGATCTTTTGGATGATTAATAGCAGTGTAATCATTTTACCATTAATTTAAATTTAGCAGAAAATAGCTGCCATTTGACAGCTAGCCAACAATTGAATGAATAATCACCACAGACAAAATAATAATGGATAACTCACATTTAAAGAACAGCCTAACATAAATTAGACTGTAATACTTAAAAGACTGATTCTAAGTTTTCTATAAGGGACGATTAAGTGATTCTGTATTATTTAGATTTGAAGAAATCATCCAATTATGTTGAACAAGAACAGATTCAGTCACTTTTATGTTGTTTAAGATTGTTACAGTTTTTGAGTAAGGTAATAACAAGTATGTAGAACAACACAAAAATCCACTAATTTCAATAATTCATTCACATTCACAGAAAAAGGGTGAACATTTTAAGGTTGTTTTTGGTGCATTTGATCATCTCTGAACATCCCTTCCAAGGCTCACACTCAAGCCCTATATCAGCAATTACTCACAATCCTCATCTACATGTATTTCCCCCCCAGAGCTCCTCAGCCAGAGTTCATTACCCCATCCAACTCAGCTACATTTCGGTTGAATGCATTCAGTTGTGCAACTGACTAGGTATCCCCTTTCTCTTCCCTTCCCCTAAGCACATGGATGCAGAGAGAGAGGGAGGGAGGACTAGAGAGAGGGGGGGGGGGGGGGGGGGGGGGGGGGGGTGATGATTGTAGTGATGATTTTCCAGTTACTCCATTTATCTCTGGCCCTTTTTGATGGGGCTCCCAAGGGCCACAGGTTTCATCAAACGCCTTGGCAACCACAGTCGTCAGTCAAAAGGCCTTCTTAGTTCTAAATAGGCCTCTGTTGTACTAATAGTTTCTGTGCATACGTGTGGGCGGGCATGCAGGCATACAATATTTGTGTGTACATGCGTGCGTGCATGCGTATGTGTGTATGCGTGCGTGCATGTGTTTGTATGTGTGTGTGCGTGTGTGCATCCATGCGTGTCTGTCTGTGTCTACGTACTTGCTTGTGTGTGTGCAAGTGCGTGTCTGCGTGTGCTCCAAACCATGCCAAACAACAGCTGTATGAATCAATAAATATAGCCAATGATCTCAGAACTGGGAAAGCTGCTGCTGACCCCTCTCCCTCCATCATTCCGTCCATCAGGCAGGATGAAGTGAGGCCAGATTCCTATAAAACTGTCACATGTCATTACCAAATGAATGCTTTTGTCCAAACCAATAAAATACATAATTAAGCTGAGCATATAACTTTAATTGGCTCAACTGAGGTCATTGGAAATCTATGATAGAGCCTTCGCTGCCTTCATTAGGCATGTATTGCACCATCTACAGTAAACACTGATCCAGGAAGCCACAGGATCCAATGGGGAATAGGGGAGGTGTTTGGAATCATGCTAACTTTGCAATTTGGCGCTAGCTGTGATATGAAGGAAATCAAGATCTGTAAAAGCTAATCAACCCCCTGAAATTATATATATATTTTTTTCTCACAAGAGCGACAGGTGCTGCATCCAGAGAACATAACAAGTGACTTCGGGATAAGAATCTAGCCTTTGATTGATGGCAAAAGGAAAAATTATAATTTTGTCTGCGACTTAAATGTGGCTGTAAATTGGCTTTTAGAGGCAAATATTGAATGTAATTATTTTATTTGTGTGTGTCTCGCTTTGTAACACAAGGCTCAATCAGTGCTGCCAGGTAAAACTTGATTACAGTGTTCTGCAACTCGTTCAAGATGGTCTCCAAGATGAGTGATGCTATATAAAACCACAGTAGGCCTAGTGTAACTGTATTAATCTGAAAGCAATGAAGTGGAAATATAAAGCTTGACACTTGACACAAAAGTGAAATATTTCTGACAAGAGCGTTGGAGGAAGTGAGTTTGATTGTGATCCTTGTGATGCTGTGATGAGTGATTTCGAAGGAGTCAGGCGCAGGAGGGTATACTGTACGTCACTGAATAAGCCAGAAGCCAGAAGTACCATAACAGTTGTATACTGTACACGAGACCACACACTGTGCACTCTGGAGACCTTTAATCAAGACCGAGTGAGCTGTGGCCTAATGGCAGTGTACGTTGTATATACATTCTCGTGAGCCCGCCCAGTACAGTACAGGAGTGCCAGCAGCAGTCTACAGCGATCCTCCATCGTCTTCCCTAGGAAACCACACGTAATCAATTACACAGGAAAAACAATGGGAGAAAATAATGAATTAGCCTGGAATGCGAGGACACAATGGAGCACTCCTTTGTGGTAATTCAAATCTGCTTAGAACAGGGAATTCCAGATTTTGAATGGAGCATGCTCAATAGAGTATTCCCATATTCCCCTCATCCCTCTCTATCCCCCTGTCTCTCCCAGACCATAATTAGCAGGAGTCCACAGAATAATAACATTACCTGCTGCTGTTTTTTTGTTATAATTATAATTAAAGGCTCATTGATTAGCCTCAATTAAAGCCCATTGACTCACTGCAGTGGAGGATAATTTAAATTGAATCGCACACTTAATAATCACATCAGTACTCTGATGAGTGTAGGGAGGAGCCCGGAAACAGATATGGTATTAAAGGGATACTGCGAGATTCTGGCCGATGAACTCTCTCTGCATGCAGTATGAAAGAAGTTAGAGGTAGTTTCGCGAGCCAATGCTAACTAGCGTTAGTACAATGACTGGAAGTCTACAGGTACGCTAGGGTATGCAAAACTATCTCTAACTCCCTTCATACTGCACGAAGACATAACAATTGTATCCACAAGTTCATCTGATTCTGGGTAAGTAGAATATGGTTTAACTGCCAGAATCTTGCAGTATCCCTTTAATAGCTAGCCTGGTTTGGAGAAATTCTCACCACGTTATTAGCATTGCACAGATGATAATGTGGCAAACCAAATTTTAGATGCTACAAAGGCGGATGTCAATGTGGATTGAGAGAAGCAATGTGCAGAAAGTAGTCCCATCCGTTAGTGATGTGTCTTCACACATTAACCACATCACCCAGAGAGTAATCACTACGCCAGTCCAGATGCTTGATCTAACAGATGGGGCAGACAATGCCAACTCCATCATATTTTTACAATCCCTAGTCTGTAATATGACACCCGTGAGAGAAAATTTGAAATGGTTAATTTATATCAGTTTTATGAGGAGAGCATGATACAGATACAGATATCACCCTGTGGCCAAACAACCATAGCCTTTATTTTCCTCCTATCTACTGTATCTATCATGGTGGTCTTCAGACTTTCAGCTGTGATGTGTATTACAGTGCATGACTGCTGGAGAGCCACTTGACCTGACCTCAGTTTCCTCCACTTTCAGCCAGTATCTAATTACTGTATAGGGCTAGAGTCACGTCCACTCATGGTGGGTGGCTAGCTGGCAGTGCTGGTCCAGACTGTTGATGATGGGGTCACAACCCTAAAGCAGGAGGCCAGCGGTCCCCTCTACAGTAGACTGGTTGACCTGGTTAATTTGGGGTCACAGTCTTACAGTCCTGATGCTCTAGGTTGTTGTTAGAACCCACTGCTCTGTATCGGTGTCCAGTAGACCGCATGGGCTGCAGTGGTCTATAGCCTCAACGCCTTGTGCTTCCCAGGGTTCGGTACACCTTGTGTCTGCTGTAAGAAAAAGAGAGAGAGAGAAATAGAGTTTGAGAGAGAAAGGTAAAGAGGGAGAATATATAGATCATGAGAGAGAGAGAGAGAGAGAGAGAGAGAGAGAGAGAGAGAGAGAGAGAGAGAGAGAGAGAGAGAGAGAGAGAGAGAGAGAGAGAGAGAGAGAAATGGAAATGTGAAGTACTGTATATCCTTTCCTAGAAATAGTAATGGAAATATGACAGTAATGATAGCCTAACTTTATTTATGTTTCACCTTCTGCATTACCATCAACATTATAGCCAAGTCATTCCTGAATATGATGACATTCATCCATTTCACTTCATTCTCTTCCTCAGTTTATCCCCTCCCCCCCCCCCCCACCCCCAGCTCCAGCTTGCAGTAATAAGATCATTAAGAGCAGCCGGGGGTTACTGTGTGACGAGTGTCATACATTACATTTATTTAAGGCACGAGAGGGAGACTACATTTCACCGTTTGATCAGGTCTGAATGGGGAATGTGCTTTGCAAAGTGACCATTGGATTTCTGTCAGGTGACCATGCTAAGTGGACGATAAAGAATCCATAAAAGCCAGGGAGTTATATCCTCTGCTTCTCTGCACTCTGCTTTACCTGGGTCTCTTCCTAGGGCTTGGTTTCACGGTCCACATAAATCTAGCCCACCACTGGTCACAAAACTAGATTAGATTGTAACCGTGAAGTCAGTACAGTCTCAGGGTTTACAGCACTGAGTGTCTCTGACAAACAAGATGCGTTTGAGAGCCCGGCAGAGCCATTTGCAAAATCATGGAGGCATTGTTTGTGAACAGCGCCGGAAGAAGATGGCTGCCGTTTTACAGCCCTCTAACCAATTGTACTATTATGTCTGTTTTTCCGCGTTATTTGTAATTTATTTTGTACATAATGTTTCTGCCATCGTCTCTTATAACCAAAGAGAGCTTCTGGATATCAGGACAGCGATTACTCACCTCGCGTTGGACGAAGACTTTTTCTTCAACGAGGCGTTCGCGAAGGATATTCTACAGACACCCAACAAGGCCCAGATCCCCGTCATTCGCGTGAGGAAGAGACGGAGATATCGTGGACGCAGATCCGGGTGCCTTGTAAGGATCCGACGGCGAACGAGTAAACTGCCTCTCCCATCAATCCTATTAGCCAACGTTCAAGCTTTTGAGAATAAAATGGACGATTTAAGATTACGGTTATCCTACCAACGGGACATTAAAAACTGTAATATCTTATGTTTCACGGAGTCGTGGCTGAACGACAACAATGACAACATTCAGCTAGCAGGCTACACGCTACATCGGCAGGACAGAACGTCTGACTCTGGTAAGACAAGGGGCGGCGGTCTGTGTATATTTGTAAACAACAGCTGGTGCACAAAATCAAATACTAAGGAAGTCTCGAGGTTTTGCTCGCCTGAGGTAGAGTATCTTATGATAAGCTGTAGACCACACTATTTACCAAGAGAGTTTTCATCTATATTTTTCATAGCTGTCTATTTACCACCACAAACCAATGCTGGCATTAAGATTGCACTGAATGAGTTGTACAAGGCCATTAATCAACAGGAAAACGCTCATCCAGATACAGCGCTCCTAGTAGCCGGGGACTTTAATGCAGGGAAACTTAAATCCGTTCTACCTCATTTCTACCAGCATGTTAAATGTGCAACCAGAGGGGAAAAAACTGAAGCAGGAAGCACCAGTGATTCGGCTAATAAAAAAGTGGTCAGATGACGCAGATGCTAAGCTACAGGACTGTTTTGCTAGCACAGACTGGAACATGTTCCGGGATTCTTCAGACAGCATTGAGGAGTACACCACATCAGTCACTGGCTTCATCAATAAGTGCATCGATGATGTCGTCCCCACAGTGACCGTACGTACATACCCCAACCAGAAGCCATGGATTACAGGAAACATCCGCACTGAGCTAAAGGGTAGAGCTGCCGCTTTCAAGGAACGGGACTCTAACCCGGACGCTTATAAGAAATCCCGCTATGACCTCCGACGAACCATCAAACAGGCAAAGAGTCAATACAGGTCTAAGATTGAATCATACTACACTGGCTCTGACGCTCGTCGGATGTGGCAGGGCTTGAAAACTATTACAGACTACAAAGGGAAGCACAGCCGCGAGCTGCCCAGTGACACAAGCCTACCAGACGAGCTAAACCACTTCTATGCTCGCTTCGAGGCAAGCAACACTGAAGCATGCATGAGAGCACCAGCTGTTCCGGACGACTATGTGATCACGCTCTCCGTAGCCGATGTGAGTAAGACTTTTAAGCAGGTCAACATTCACAAGGCCGCAGGGCCAGACGGATTACCAGGACGTGTACTCCGAGCATGTGCTGACCAACTGGCAAGTGTCTTCACTGACATTTTCAACATGTCCCTGACTGAGTCTGTAATACCAACATGTTTCAAGCAGACCACCATAGTCCCCGTGCCCAAGAACTCTAAGATAACCTGCCTAAATGACTACTGACCCGTAGCACTGACGTCTGTAGCCATGAAGTGCTTTGAAAGACTGGTCATGGCTCACATCAACAGCATAATCCCAGAAACCCTAGACCCACTCCAATTTGCATACCGCCCCAACAGATCCACAGATGATGCAATCTCTATCGCACTCCACACTGCCCTTTCCCACCTGGACAAGAGGAACACCTACGTGAGAATGCTATTCATTGACTACAGCTCAGCATTCAACACCATAGTGCCCTCTAAGCTCATCACTAAGCTAAGGATCCTGGGACTAAACACCTCCCTCTGCAACTGGATCCTGGACTTCCTGACGGGCCGCCCCCAGGTGGTAAGGGTAGGTAACAACACATCTGCCACACTGATCCTCAACACGGGGGCCCCTCAGGGGTGCGTGCTCAGTCCCCTCCTGTACTCTCTGTTCACCCATGACTGCATGGCCAGGCACGACTCCAACACCATCATTAAGTTTGCCGACGACACAACAGTGGTAGGCCTGATCACCGACAACGATGAGACAGCCTATAGGGAGGAGGTCAGAGATCTGGCCGTGTGGTGCCAGGACAACAACCTCTCCCTCAACGTGACCAAGACAAAGGAGCTGATCGTGGACTACAGGAAAAAAAAGAGGACTGAGCACGCCCCCATTCTCATCGACGGGGCTGTAGTGGAACAGGTTGAGAGCTTCAAGTTCCTTGGTGTCCACATCACCAACGAACTATCATGGTCCAAACACACCAAGACAGTCGTGAAGAGGGCACGACAAAGCCTATTCCCCCTCAGGAGACTAAAAAGATTTGGCATGGGTCCTCAGATCCTCAAAAAATTCTACAGCTGCACCATCGAGAGTATCCTGACTGGTTGCATCACCGCCTGGTATGGCAACTGCTTGGCCTCTGACCGCAAGGCACTACAGAGGGTAGTGCGTACGGCCCAGTACATCACTGGGGCAAAGCTCCCTGCCATCCAGGACCTCTATACCAGGCGGTGTCAGAGGAAGGCCCTCAAAATTGTCAAAGACTCCAGCCACCCTAGTCATAGACTGTTCTCTCTGCTACCGCACGGCAAGCGGTACCGGAGTGCCAAGTCTAGGTCCAAAAGACTTCTCAACAGCTTCTACCCCCAAGCCATAAGACTCCTGAACAGCTAATCATGGCTACCCGGACTATTTGCACTGCCCCCCCACCCCATCCTTTTTACGCTGCTGCTACTCTGTTAAGTATTTATGCATAGTCACTTTAACTCTACCCACATGTACATATTACCTCAACTACCTCAACTAGCCGGTGCCCCCGCACATTGACTATGCAACGGTACCCCCCTGTATATATAGCCCCCCTACTGTCACTTTATTTTACTGTATATATAGCCTCCCTACTGTCACTTTATTTTACTTCTGCTCTTTTTTTCTCAACACTTTTTTGTTGTTGTTTTATTCTTACTTTTTTGTTTAAAATAAATGCACTGTTGGTTAAGGGCTGTAAGTAAGCATTTCACTGTAATGTCTGCACCTGTTGTATTCGGCGCATGTGACCAATAAAATTTGATTTGATTTGATTTGATTTGATTGTTTGCCTTTCAAATCTTGTTTATACAGAGCTTCAGAAAGTATTCACACCCCTTTACTTTTTCCACATTTTGTTGTGTAACAGCCTGAATTTAAAATGGATTACATTTAGATTGTGTGTCACTGATCAACCCACAATACACCACAATGTCAAAGTGTAATTATGTAAAATAAAATAATAAAGCTGAAATTTGAAAAGCTGAATTGTCTTGAGTCAATAAGTATTCAACCCCTTTGTTATCACAAGCCTAAATAACTTCAGGAGTAAAGATTTGCCTAACAAGTCAAGTTGCATGCAATAATGGTGTTCAACATGATTTTTGAATGACTACCCCATCTCTGTACCCCACACATTCAATTATCTGTAAGGTCCCTCAGTCGAGCAGTGAATTTCAAGCAAAGATTCAACGACAAAAACCAGGGAGGTTTTCCAATGCCTCGCAAAGGGTACCTATTGGTAGATGAGTAAAAAAAATAATTTAAAAAACAGACGATGAATATCACTTTGAGCATGGTGGAGTTATTAATTAAACTTTGGATGGTGTATCAATACACCCAGTCACTACCGCTCAAGGATTTCACCATTATTTGGTGATTTTAAGCCAGTTACAGAGTTAAATGGCTGTGATAGGAGATAGCTGAGGATGGATTAACAACATTGTAGTTACTCCATAATACTAACCTAAATGACAGAGTGAAAAATTAGGAAGCCTAAACAGAATAACAAATATTCTAAACCGTGCATCCTTTTTGCAATAAGGCACTAAAGCAATACTGCAAAAAATGTGGCAAAGAAATTAACTTTTTGTTCTGAATACAAAGCATTATATTTGGGGCAAATCCAACACAACACATCACTGAGTATCACTCTTCATATTTTCAAGCATGGTGGTGGCTGCATCATGTTATGGGTATGCTTGTCATCGGCAAGGACTAGGGAGGTTTTTAGGATAAAAAGAAAAGGAATAGAGCTAAGCACAGGCAAAGTCCTAGAAGAAAACCTGGTTCAGTCTGCTTTCCAACAGACACTGGGAGACAAACCCACGCTTCAACAGGACAATAAGGCCAAATATACACTGGAGTTACTTACCAAGACGACGTTGAATGTTCCTGAGTGGACTAATTACAGTTTTGACTTAAATCTGCTTCAAAATCTATGCCAAGACTTGAAAATGGCTGTCTAGCAATGATCAACAACCAACTTGACAGAGCTTGAAGAATTTTTAAAAGAATAATGGGCAAATATTGTAGAATCCAGGTATGCAAAGCTCTTAGAGACTTACCCAAAAAGACTCACAGCTTTAATCACTGCCAACACCCTTCACACCCTTCTAACATGTGTTGAGTCAGGGGGTTGAATACTTATGTAATCAAAATATATTAATGTTTTATTTTCTATTAATTAATTATTATTATTTTAGAATTTTTCTTCCACTTTGACATTACAGAGTACTTGTGTAGATCGTAGACCAAAAATTACAATTAAATCCATTTTAGTCCCACTTTGTAACACAACAAATTTGTGGAAAACATAAAAGGGTGTGAATAATTTCTGAAGGCACAGCACTGTATGTCTCTAGCACCCTAAGATCCGCATTACAGATGTATAATGTTTTTCTTCTCATTTTGAGGATATATAATTATTGTCAAGGATATGTGAGAGGGAGGATGGTCTAGGTGTTGACGTATACCTTGCTTCCACTGAAAATGGCATCTAACTGCATCCACCACTGATCCATAATAACTAATGGTATCTTGGAACATGGATGGCATTGGTAATGGACTAAAATGTAAGGCTGAGAATCTTTAGGTGACTTTTGCGGCAATATGAGATCGGTTTTCGATTTACAATGACTGTCCTCTTTTATATACTGTATATATGGCTCTCATTGGCTGGGTTTACACAGGCAGCCCAATTCTGATATTTTTTCCACTAATTTGTCATCTGACAAATCACACCAGATCTTTCACATCAGATATTTTTCAGAGCTGATCTGATTGGTCAAAAGACCAATTATTGAAAAAAAGATCAGAATTGGGCTGCCTGTCTAAATACAGCCAAAGTGCATTATATAGTACCACCCTAAACCAGCTTTTGTTTTATTGGAATTAAAGAGTAACCTTGGTATCAAGTCGTTTACAGTATACACAATAAGCATAGACAGACCAATGAGATATTGCTACTAACAGTTATCCAAACAGCGATGCCCATTCCTTTTTTCCTTTTACACTTTATTCTTGCGATGGGCCTGTTGTTCTAATGATTCCTCCGAAGGGCTGGTCAAGGACACGCACACACACACACCACACATACTGTACAAACACACACTCATCAGCGTGATATCACTCTTCCAGACTGAGGCTGCCCAGAGCGTGATTAACCACAAGGCACAGTGATGCGTTCCACAGCTCCATGTATGGCTCCATGCTACAGTAGCTGCTGGGGTGACAAATGGCCTGGTAGCAGAGGATGATGTTATCGGCCCCACTGACACTCTGTTCTCCCATCCCGGTCCATCTCCCTCTATACCAGGCGCCTGCTACGGGTGTGAGCACTGCAGTTTGTAGCTATAAACCGGATGACCAAATGACAGTAGAGTACTTGAAAGCCACTGTGAAATCATGTTGCAAATATACAATATACAAGTACACAGAAAAATAGAAAATCAATGCATACAGTAAATAGATAGCCTACAGTAGGCCTACATTTACTTGCAATTGTGCATAAAAAATAATCAGCTACAAAATAAATATGTTCTGGTGTATCAAACATCACTCTCACGCCATCCTTAAAATACTTTACTGCTTGATTTTACTAACAAACTATTTCCCCCTGTTTAATATCTACATGTTCTCAGTCCCTGTTGAGCCATGTTCTTGATGCAGTCCCACATGAAAAAAATGTTTTACTATTGAATACTACAGTACTTACTATTAAATACTATAGTAAACTGTAGAATACTATACTACACACTGTAGTATCCCTGTAGTACTTACTATAGAATGTTGTCGAATAATGTAGTATTTACTACAGTTTTTTTTCCCGGATAATACTGTATCCGAAAAAAACCTGTAGTAAATACTACAGTAAAGTCCGCAAAAACAATTCAATTTTTTTAACTATAGTAAATACTACACTATTTAATTTACATATACCCTGCCCATTCCCCTCCACCATATCGCAATTTGTCCACCCATAAATGAAAAACCTATGCCAACTATAGACCATATATTGTGTTCCCTACAGGTTATAGAAAAGAGCAGAAACTCTGAACTATCTGTTCAGACCCTCAGTCTTACATACCTACAGGTCATTGAAAATGTGCGATTTTAATGTTTCTCAAGTAGGTTTCCTGAAGGAGAAAGCCTCCACTTCTATGTCAAAGATAACAAAACAAAAACGCTATAGTAAATACTACAGTAATGTCCGCAAAACACTACAGTAAATACTACAGTATACTACAGTCCGCAAAAACACTACAGTAAATACTACAGTATACTACAATCTGCAAAAACACTACATTAATTACTATAGTATATACTAAAGTTATTTTACTACAGTAGTTATCCTATAGTTAACTGTAAATACTACAGTAAATACTACAGTATACTACAGTATTGACTGTAGTGTTTTTCCTTACTTTGGTCCTCAAGAACACTACAGTAAAGTCCGCAAAAACATTACAGTGAATTCTATAATCGTTATACCATAGTACACTATTTTTTTTAATCATGTGGGGTGTGCTCTTCTCCTCCCCACCGCTGTCACCATGCACCCATCCCACCCCTCTCTGATCTACTGCAACGAGGAGGATGATGCTAAATGTATTTCATTATAATCTGCAATCTAGTGTACTACTGAGGATCCCTGGAGCACTCTTCAACTGTACAAGAACCATCTCCCCCACACTTATGTAATTCTGCCACTAAATGGCACTGCACCCAAGGCAGATAGATAGTTCCAATTTTCCTGCATTCGGCCACCTGGAGTTTGCTCTCCCGGAGTACTGTGGCTGGATTCCTATTTATGGATGCTATGCTGCTCTGGTGTTTCCATTAATCGGAAATTAAATGAAATGTTATTTGTCACATGCGCTGATTACAACACGTGTAGACTTTACAGTGAAATGCTTACTTACAATCCCTTTCCCAACAATGCAGAGTTAAAAAGTAAGAACATTTGCAAATAAAATTAGAAAATAGTACAATAAATAACAATAACAAGGCTATATACAAATCTAATCTAATCTAATTGTATTTGTCACATGCTTCGTAAATCAACAGATGTAGACTAACAGTGAAATGCTTACTTATGGGCCCTTCCCAACAATGCAAAAAAAAGTATACGTTTGAAATAGTAGGAAAAAAAAATATTGACAAATAATAACACGAGGAATAAATAGAAAAATAATAACACAAGGAATAAATACACAATGAGTAACGAAAACTTGGCTATATACACGGGGTACCAGTACTGAGTCAATGTGCAGGGGTACGAGGTAATTGAGGTACATACACTATGTATACAAAAGTATGTGGACACCCCTTCAAATTAGTGGATTCGGCTAATTTAGCCACACCCGTTGCTGACAGGTGTCAAATATCTGCCCTGCTAGAGCTGCCCCGGTCAACTGTAAGTGCTGTTATTGTGAAGTGGAAAAGTCTAGGAGCAACAACGGCTCAGCCACGAAGTGGTAGGCCACACAAGCTCACAGAACAGGACCGCCGAATGCTGTACTCCCTGTTCACCCATGACTGCATGGCCAGGCTCGATTCCAACAACATCATTAAGTTTGCCAACGACACAACAGTGGTAGGCCTGATCACCGACAACGATGAGACAGCCTATAGGGAGGAGGTCAGAGACATGGCCGTGTGGTGCCAGGATAACAACCTCTCCCTTAATGTGACCAAGACAAAGGAGATGATTGTGGACTACAGGAAAAAAAAGAGGACTGAGCACGCCCCCATTCTCATCGACGGGGCTGTAGTGGAACAGGTTGAGAGCTTCAAGTTCCTTGGTGTCCACATCACCAACGAACTATCATGGTCCAATCACACCAAGATAGTCGTGAAGAGGGCACGACAAAGCCTATTCCCCCTCAGGAGACTGAAAAGATTTGGCATGGGTCCTCAGATCCTCAAAAAGTTATACAGCTGCACCATCGAGAGCATCCAGACTGGTTGCATCACCGCCTGGTATGGCAACTACTCTGCCTCCGACCACAAGGCACTACATAGGGTAGTGCGTACGGCCCAGTACATCACTGGGGCCAAGCTTCCTGCCATCGTGGACCTCTATACCAGGCGGTGTCAGAGGAAGACCCTCAAAATTGTCAAAGACTCCAGCCACCCTAGTCACAGACTGTTCTCTCTGCTACCGCACTGCAAGCGGTACCGGAGCGCCAAGTCTAGGTCCAAAAGGCTTCTTAACAGCTTCTACCCCCAAGCCATAAGACTCCTGAACAGCTAATTTTTGGCTACCCAGAGTACTTGCACTGCCCCCCCCCACCCCCACCCCATATTTTTACGCTGCTGCTACTCTGTTAATTATTTATGCATAGTCACTTTAACTCTACCCACATGTACATATTACCTCAACTAGCCTTTGCCCTCGCACATTGACTCTGCACCTGTACCCCCTGTATATAGCCTCCCTACTGTTATTTTATTTAACTTCTGCTCTTTTTTTCTCAACACTTTTTTGTTGTTGTTTTATTTGACTTTTTTATGAAAAAAATAAATGCATTTTTGGTTAAGGGCTGTAAGTAAGCATTTCACGGTAATGTCTACACTTGTTGTATTCGGAGCATGTGGCAAATACGATTTGATTTGATTTGAAGCGAGTTGCATGTAAAAATCGTCTGTCCTTGGTTGCAACACTCACTACCGAGTTCCAAACTGCCTCTGGAAGCAACGTCAGCACAATAACTGTTTGTCCATGGCCGAGCAGCCGCACACAAGCCTGAGATCACCATGCGCAACGCCAAGCATCGGCTGGAGTGGTGTAAAGCTCTCCGCCATTGGACTCTGGAGCAGTGGAAACGCGTTCTCTGGAGTGATGAATCACGCTTCACCATCTGCCAGTCCAACGGACGAATCTGGGTTCGGTGGATGCCAGGAGAACGCTACCTGCCTGAATGCATAGTGCCAACTGTAAAGTTTGGTGGAGGAGGAATAATGGTCTGGTGCTGTTTTTCATGGTTCGGGCTAGGCCCCTTTGTTCCAGTGAAGGGAAATCTTAACGCTAAAGCATACAATGACATTCTAGACGAGTCTGTGCTTTCAACTTTGTGGCAACAGTTTGGGGATGGCCCTTTCCTGTTTCAGCATGACAAATCCCCCGTGCACAAAGCGAGGTCCATACATAAATTGTTTGTCAAGATCAGTATAGAAGAACTTGACTGGCCTGCACAGAACCCTGACCTCAACCCCATCGAACACCTTGGAACACCGACTGCAAGCCAGGCCTAATCGCCTAACATCAGTGCCCGACCTCACCAATGCTCTTGTGGATGAATGGAAGCAAGTCCTTCCAGCAATGTTCCAACATCTAGTGGAAAGCCAGAAGAGTGGAGGCTGTTATAGCAGCAAAGGGGGGACCAACTCCATATTAATGCCCAATATTTTGGAATGAGTTGTTTGACAAGCAGGTGTCCACATACTTTTGGTCACGTAGTGTAGCTTAGTAGAAACCCCCTGGCTTAGACAGGGTTTAGAATGTTTAGTTCCAAAAATAAGGGGTTAAATACATGTAAAGATATATATGTTTCCCGAACGTTCTTATATTTGTCAGATATAGGACAGACACTTCAGAACAAACTTCCTTTTGATTTTTTTGGGGGACTATCAACTCTTATGGGTTAAAATCCCCAGCTACAATAAATGCGGCCTCAGGATATGCAGTCTCAGGAGCTGGCTAAAAGAATGTAATAGCCTACATAGATAAAAAGGGCATAATTGTTTTGCTGCTGCCAACTTGATCTTTTAATGGTGATAAAGATTTATTTCAAAGCAGTCTCACGAGCCAAACCCTTTATCAATAGTCTTGACTACTTGGCGAATGCATTGGGCATGACAAAAAAACAGCCTTCATTGAGAAAAGTGGAGGCTATGCTTGGTTTTTATCAAATGAAATGGGAGAAAAAAAACATTTATATTTCTCTCTTGTTCAATGTGCATATGGGCACAGTGTGTCACGGCTGGATAGGCTGCGCTTCCGTTGTCAAAATCCATGCCATAACCAACCACGTTACCGCTAAAACCAACTTTCTGTTGATCTCAAATATCCCCAACAGCGCATACTGAAATTAACACTTTGGCAAACCTCAGATATTACCTCCCAACTCAGCACAAGTAAGCTCATATAAGACAGGTAAATTACCAATCCTGGTGCTAGGGTTTCAAAATAGAAGAATGCCGGCTTTAACAGGTCGAATTGCAAACAAGCATACGTTTGACAAAATAGAGCCCTGTATCTTACAAGTTACCTTAGAAAAAAATCTGATGTACTGTACCAGTCAAAGGTTTGGACACACCTACTCATTCAAGGGTTTTTCTTTATTTTTACTATTTTCTACATTGTAGAATAATAGTGAAGACATCAAAACTATGAAATAACACATATGGAATCATGTAGTAACCAAAAAAGTGTTAAACAAATCAAAATACATGTTATATTTGAGATTCTTCAAAGTAGCTACCCTTTGCCTTGATGACAGCTTTGCACACTCTTGGCATTCTCTCAACCAGCTTCACCTGGAATGCTTTTCCAACAATCTTGAAGGAGTTCCCACATATACTGAGCCCTTGTTGGCTGCTTTTCCTTCACTCTGCGGTACAACTCATCCCAAACCATCTCAATTGAGTTGAGGTCAGGTGATTGTGGAGGCCAGGTCATCTGATGCAGCACTCCATCACTCTCCTTCTTGGTCAAATAGCCCTTACACAGCCTGGAGGTGTGTTTTGGGTCATTGTCCTGTTGAAAAACAAATGATAGTCCCACTAAGCGAAAACCAGATGGGATGGCGTATTGCTGCAGAATGCTGTGGTAGCCATGCTGGTTAAGTGTGCCTTGAATTCTAAATAAATCACAGACAGTATCACCAGCAAAGCACCCCCACACCATCTCACCTCCTCCTCCATGCTTCACGGTGGGAACCAGACATGCGGAGATCATCCGTTCACCTGCTCTGCGTCTCACAAAGACACGGCGGTTGGAACCAAAAATCTCTAATTTGGACTCATCAGACCACAGTACAGATTTCCACCAGTCTAATGTCCATTGCTCGTGTTTCTTTGCCCAAGCAAGTCTCTTCTTCTTATTGGTGTCCTTTAGTAGTGGTTTCTTTGCAGCGATTCGACCATGAAGGCCTGATTCACACAGTCTCCTCTGAACAGTTGATGTTGAGTCGTGTCTGTTACTTGAACTCAGTGAAGCATTTATTTGGGCTGCAATCTGAGGTGCAGTTAACTCTAATGAACATCCTCTGCAGCAGAGGTAACTCTGGGTCTTCCTTTCCTGTGGCGGTCCTCGTGAGAGCCAGTTTCATCATAGCGCTTGATGGTTTTTGCGACTGCACTTGAAGAAACGTTCAAAGTTCTTGAAATGTTCTGGATTGACTGACCTTCATGTCTTAAAGTAATGATGGACTGTCATTTCTCTTTGCTTATTTGAGCTGTTCTTGCTATAATATGGACTTGGTCTTTTACCAAATAGGGCTATCTTCCTTATACCACCCCTACCTTGTCACAACACAACTGATTGGCTCAAACGCATTAAGAAGGAAAGAAATACCACAAATGAACTTTCAACAAGGCACACATGTTAATTGAAATGAATTCCAGATGACTACCTCATGAAGCTGGTTGAGAGAATGCTAAGAGTGTGGAAAGTATATTTTGATTTGTTTAACACTTTTTTGGTTACTACATGATTCCATATGTGTTATTTCATAGTTTTGATGTCTTCACTATTATTCTACAATGTAGAAAATAGCAAAAATTTACAAAAACCCTTGAATGAGTAAGTGTGTCCAAACTCTTGACTGGTCCTGTACATCTATCCCATCACAATTGATATACATCTATGCAATCGTGATTGATATACATCTATGCAATCATGATAGCCAAAGGTAATTTAAACATTGCTCGATCCTATGTGTAGATACAGGTCTGCTATCATAAGAAAGGCCTTTGAACATCCTAGTGTAAATACAGCAGCAGCTCCAGATATCAGCTCAGCAGCAGTGCTATTCCTGTTAAATACTACTGATGTGGAATGTGTGTGCAGCTATAAGCCTACTGATATGTCTGGATAAACAACATAACCTCCCACTGGGAGGCCCAGTCTGTACAGACTGTACTACATAGGCTATTTAAAAACACGTCTCTCACATTTGTCATCCTTTGCCCATATACTCTTCTCCATTGCCTCCCTCTATCCCACCACCAGTCGCTATGGAAGCCATTAAGTGAATGTTTATTTAGCCTCCAAACACTAGTGATATATCCTGCTGCAAGCTTCATAAGGCGCTGATTGATCAGCAGGAGACTGGCGGACCGGGAGGGTCGAAGGAGACGTAATGGAAACACATTGACAACATCATTTCAGAGGGGACATTATGTGGGAAGTTGGAAATAAACCTAAACTGGCTTTATCGATCTTTCACTCAATCTGTTTATGGACGTTTATGGCCGGTGCATTACAGGATGTCACTGGGAGAGTTGGCCCAGTCCGGTTCCCAATGGAGCAGTTAGAGAGAGGTGTGTGTGTGTGTGAATGTGAGTGCGTGTGAGTGTGCGCGTTTACAAGCATGTCAGTGTGTGCGTGTGTGTGGGTGCCTATGTATGAAAGTCGACTAAAGTTCATAAGGTGTTGTGTAAATGCAAGTGAGAAGATATTGATCGATTGACTCTCATAGGCTGGCTATTGATTTTAAGGCCATACGTAGTACAACTAGGGCTGTGGCGGTCACAACATTTCGTCAGCCGGTGATTGTCAAGCAAATAACTGTCGGTCTCACGGTAATTGACCATTAATTAACATAAACACATTTAGCATCTCCTGGCTTCCACACATAGCCTACAAGCCACTGATGCAGACCTTTGGAACATCTCCATTTTGAAAAGTCTAATAAATCCATGTAATTTAGCCTACACCTTCACAATAAATCCATTTTTTATTTTAGACAGGTCTAAAGAAGCATGATATGAAGAAAGAATAGCATACTCTGTGTTGTCCTTATGTTAGGTCCTGATCTGGCTATGCCAAATGGCTGTGGGCTACACTAGATTTGCTTAGAATTCTGTGATGTGATTTTATAGTATGAAGAATACTATTGAACAAAGCTGAATAAAATAGAAAGGATATTTTCTCCAAACGATTTGTGGGAGTGCGCACACACGACTATTCTGTGTTAAGCGGTTAACAAACAAATAGGTATTCCTATATGCTTAATTTAGAGTTATTAATGTAACTTTAGTTGTTCTACAAACGTTGGGCTATATGATTTGATTTTTAATACATTGTAAGGCTGCATGATGCGACTCTAATGATGATTTGAAAAAAGTCGCTTAAAAGGCATGAGCTCTGCTTAGTTTTTTGCGCAGGCTGTACACACTACATCAGTCACTCATTCACAGCTTGACAAGCACTTGATAATGCCTAGAATTTCATGGCGGCATCCCCTTTGTGTGGCCGTAATGCACCCTAAAAAATCAATGCCTTTTGCAGCCTGTGGCCGTTGTGCCCTTCTCCCTGAGTGCTGAGCGCTCTGAATCACCTCTCACTCACATGGCTCTCCATCACCTGATCGGGTCTTTCTCACAGGCTACAATTGAAGACAGACACATCGGGGACGCAACTGTACGCGTCCTTATCCAATTCCGAGGTGCATATTGAACATATTGGAAGAACTGTCCACATTTACTTTTCGTCAGCCAACAAGAAGAGTAGGCCTAACGAACAGCAAAAGCACTAGCCTATATCAACTATCCCCCATAGTACAAAAGTCGACCCATTCCATTCTGTGCAAGAAATACATATTCCAAACATAGTCTGGGACAGTTGTGGGATGCGACAGATCCCAAATTATTACATCCACTTGCATAAAAAAAAACTTTTTTACGCAATGTGTCTGACGTAACAGATCAGAACGTTTAGCTTAAAATGTTGATAAAATATTAGGCTATTTCTTCACATTATAAGCGCAGCAATGCGCACATGGTAGTAGGCTATAAGCGCGAATGTTCCATTAGCGGAAAACACCATTATCAAAAGTGACCGCAAATGCAATTATGCATGTAATGCTTTTATTATAAAGGTGCATTTTTATGGTGAAAATTATCTTCCCCAAACTTGAAACTCACACGCTGCTTACGTATGCCAATTAAGCTCTACACCCCTTGTAAAGCGGATTAATGTGCTTAATTTTAAGAAGTTATTTGGCCATTTTAGTTGTGATACAAACCTTATAAAAACATATAGGCGAATGGGCTAGGCTACATGAGGTGTGCGACTATGATTCAAAAAGTCGCAAAAAAAGGCATTGTTTTTTATGCTGGGCATCATTTACAAGTGATAATATACACTGCTCAAAAAAATAAAGGGAACACTAAAATAACACATCCTAGATCTGAAAGAATCAAATAATCTAATTAAATACTTTTTTCTTTACATAGTTGAATGTGCTGACAACAAAATCACACAAAAATTATCAATGGAAATCAAATGTATCAACCCATGGAGGTCTGGATTTGGAGTCACCCTCAAAATTAAAGTGGAAAACCACACTACAGGCTGATCCAACTTTGATGTAATGTCCTTAAAAGGGATCTCCTGAGGAATCTCCTCCCAGACCTGGACTAAAGCATCCGCCAACTCCTGGACAGTCTGTGGTGCAACGTGGCGTTGGTGGATGGAGCGAGACATGATGTCCCAGATGTGCTCAATTTGATTCAGGTCTGGGGAACGGGCGGGCCAGTCCATAGCATCAATGCCTTCCTCTTGCAGGAACTGCTGACACACTCCAGCCACATGAGGTCTAGCATTGTCTTGCATTAGGAGGAACCCAGGGACAACCGCACCAGCATATGGTCTCACAAGGGGTCTGAGGATCTCATCTCGGTACCTAATGGCAGTCAGGCTACCTCTGGCGAGCACATGGAGGGCTGTGCGGCCCCCCAAAGAAATGCCACCCCACACCATGACTGACCCACCGCCAAACCGGTCATGCTGGAGGATGTTGCAGGCAGCAGAACGTTCTCCACGGCGTCTCCAGACTCTGTCACGTCTGTCACATGTGCTCAGTGTGAACCTGCTTTCATCTGTGAAGAGCACAGGGCGCCAGTGGCGAATTTGCCAATCTTGGTGTTCTCTGGCAAATGCCAAACGTCCTGCACAGTGTTGGGCTGTAAGCCCAACCCCCATCTGTGGACGTCGGGCCCTCATACCACCCTCATGGAGTCTGTTTCTGATCATTTGAGCAGACACATGCACATTTGTGGCCTGCTGGAGGTCATTTTGCAGGGCTCTGGCAGTGCTCCTCCTGCTCCTCCTTGCACAAAGGCGGAGGTAGCAGTCCTGCTGCTGGGTTGTTGCCCTCCTACGGCCTCCTCCACGTCTCCTGATGTACTGGCCTGTCTCCTGGTAGCGCCTCCATGCTCTGGACACTACGCTGACAGACACAGCAAACCTTCTTGCCACAGCTCGCATTGATGTGCCATCCTAGATGAGCTGCACTACCTGAGCCACTTGTGTGGGTTGTAGACTCCGTCTCATGCTACCACTAGAGTGAAAGCACCGCCAGCATTCAAAAGTGACCAAAACATCAGCCAGGAAGCATAGGAACTGAGAAGTGGTCTGTGGTCACCACCTGCAAAACCAGTCCTTTATTGGGGGTGTCTTGCTAATTGCCTATAATTTCCACCTGTTGTCTATTCCATTTGCACAACAGCATGTGAAATGTATTGTCAATCAGTGTTGCTTCCTAAGTGGACAGTTTGATTTCACAGAAGTGTGATTGACTTGGAGTTACATTGTGTTGTTTAAGTGTTCCCTTTATTTTAAGTGTATAATTCACAGTATGAAAAATGTATGCACTCACTAACTGTAAGTCGCTCTGGATAAGCGTCTGCTAAATGCGTCTGCTAAATGACTAAAATGTAAAATGTAAATGATAGGCTAATATTGTCACCCATCAGACTAATCTTGATTTAATATTGTCTTTACATATACCAAATAATATATGTGTGAAATTTGTTTTGATTTAGAATGGACCATTATCATGCACCTGTATCGAAACAGGGGCAGCTGAAAAAAACATGTCATCTATGCACTTAAATAGCAAATGGAGGACGCTTTTCGCGTGGTTCATTTTCATCCCAGCCAGGTAGGCTATACTCCTGTTGTAAATATAAGCAATGTGCTTAATATTAGGAAAGTTGAGAAACAAATATAGTAGGCCTAGCCTATAGAAAGCTGATGGGATCCTCCTCTTTTTAGTAGAGGCCATCACTCTGTTTTCTCGCGCAATTGCATAGCCTATAGAAATGTTGCGCAACATGAGCTCATGGGCTCTCATGAAGTGTTTGATTAGATTTTCGATTACATTTGCATTAATGTCAGAGTGATTGGAGGGACAATAGAGGGCTGAGTACCAGGCAGTTAGCAGGTTTTGTAGGCTACTAATGACCAGCAGCAGCATCAGAGCTTGGAGAAGCCTAATTACCGTGACTAAACGGTCACGTGGAATTTGACTGCCTTCATGACTCGTGACCGCCGGTGTGGCGGTAATACGGTAACCGCAACAGCCCTAAGTACAACTAAGCTCTGATTGTACTGCAGTTAAGGCAGGAGGGAAAATAACAGTCACAGTTTGATCCTAGCCAGTACTGCTCCCTATGTTGAACCCCATTGTGTTACCAGATACCCAACTATGCAGTATGCTGTATATGGGGAATATCAAACATTCAGTATTTTGTTGTCCATATTAGGACTGCATCAAATTATCTTGCTCTCTAATAAGGGTGTGAAAGTGAAGACGTTATAGACACTGTGAGGTATGCCTAATACCAAAAGGGCACATACTGTACTGTTACAGTCCTTTCTCCTAACTAACAGTCCTGATCTGTCAGTTAGGCTGAATGGCACCACAGACTCAGCCACACATTGTGCATACAGCCAAAGGCTAAAGGCAGCCTTTTTCTTCCCACAGTGATTTTGTTTCCTGGTCTTGATCTGACTACGGCTGCAGTCTGTCTGTCCACACTGAGTCGCTTTAATCATTTCTCTCCCAGGGGCTCTGATCATCTATTATTTTCATCTATGGACTGGACCCTACTGTGTCAGAATGGGGAACTGATGTTGTGTTTTACATTTTACATTTTAGTCGTTTAGCAGACGCTCTTATCCAGAGCGACTTACAGTTAGTGAGTGCATACATTTTCATACTGGCCCCCGTGGGAAACGAACCCACAACCCTGGCGTTGCAAGCACCATGCTCTACCAACTGAGCTGAAGGTGTAGGCTATACTGCACTAGTCATTTAGCACAGATTTTCCGGGTTCTTACTCAACGTGTTAATGCTGTGTTATGCATTTAGCCAAAACCATTATGGGTTATGTTGTTGGTTGAATCCCTCTGACTGTATGAATACACCTATTGAAACAAGCTTTAACAGACTGTACTCACCTTATATGTGATTTTTTGCCAAAAGAGGCCCATCATCTGTACATCCCTCCCCAAAACTGGCTTTGACAGTACAGTATTCTGACATGCTGCTGTCTTGACAGCTCATCACACACCCTCACCATGTATTCTATGAACATAACATTACATATGGACAGCCTCTATTACTCTTCATGGATATGGTTGGCAAGTTTGAATGGTTTGTGTATCTCACCGATCAATGTCAATCTCGGCTGTCAGGCGGGGGGCTGAGTTTTTCTCCGTCAGCATTTTCACACAAAAAAGTAATTGTGAAATTTGTTACATTTGTTACCGCTAAGCTGGCACTGTATTGACCACCTTTCTCTCCATAATATAATAGTCGCTTACCGTAGGAGACACCATAAAGTGAAATATCTCCTCATAAAAGCTGCATCACAACTCTTTTCCATACCATCTGAGCAAAGATCAATGTCTTGGCTGTGAGGCCTGGTTATTCACTTGAAGGGCTCATAGCTACAGTGTAGAAATATGTATGAACATTTTATTTTATGCTCTGTAAGTCGGTGGGTTACTTGTGACAGGCTCTTTGGGGTTGGGGACTGTGGGATGTCTCCTATCCGCCAAACACTCTTAGATAAAAAGGTGCTATCTAGAACCTAAAAAGGGTTGTTCGGCTGTCCCCATAGGAGAACCCTTTGAAAAACTATTTTTGGTTCCAGGTAGAACACTTTTGGTTTCAGGTAGAACAGTCGGAGAACCCTTTTGGAACCCTTTTCTCTAAGAGTGTAGAGTCTCAGTAGTCTGTAGGTAGATACGTATGCGGTAGTCTACATTAAGCATGGTTACATGCACACAATAATACAATTATTGTGAATAGCCTATTTAATATGATAGTTCGATTTAAATGTTTACATGCTTTGCAAGAAGAACGATTTCCCTAATAATCCTGTTTCCATGGGCACATCTGAAATCAGCCTACCTGATGGGGCATTGATAAATGCAGAAAATCGGCAATCAAAATAAACGTTCTACCACAGCGACCATGTTATTTTTGTGAAGCATATTTGGACCTCCTGTAGCTCAGTTGGTAGAGCATGGCGCTTGCAACACCAGGGTTGTCGGTTCGATTCCCACTGGGGGCCAGTATGAAAAATGTATGCACTCACTTAACTGTAAATCGCTCTGGATAAGAGTGTCTGCTAAATGACTAAACATTTCAAATGTAAATTCTGAGTTCGGACAAACTATTTCTAAGATGCTGTCACGATCGTTGACGAACGGGATGGACCAAGGCGCAGCGTGATAAGCATACATGTTTATTAACGAATAAACACAACAACAAAACAATAAACAAACGATACGTGAAGTCCAAGGCAGCACAACACAACATACCTCACAACGGAACAAGATCCCACAACTAACTAGTGCCAAAAGGCTGCCTAAGTATGGTGACCAATCAGAGACAACGAGCTACAGCTGCCTCTGATTGGGAACCACACCGGCCAACATAGATCTACACATACTAGATCTAAACATAGATCAACATAGCAAAACACAACACAGAAACTACACACCCTGACTCAACAATACAAGTCCCTTGAGTCAGGGCGTGACAGTAACCCCCCCAAAGGTGCGGACTCCGACCGCGCCACATAAACATAACAGGGTAGGGGCCGGGTGGGCATTCCACCTCGGAGGCGGATCCGGCTCCGGGCGTGACCACCACTTACTCTCCACCTCCCTGTTGCGCCCCTGGTCTGGTCTGGACCTCGGCGCGCTGCTTCCCCTCTCCTTCCTCCCACGACGTACCAAGCCCTGTCTGGACCCTGGTGTGGGAGACCCCGAACCTGGAGAGGGGCTGACGTCTGGGTCTGGACTGGAACCGCTGACTGGAGCTGGACCCGACGACGGTGGATCGAACTACTCTGGCTCCGGAGTGGAGCCGCTGACCGGTGCTGGATCACGCACCGGTGGAGCGGACTGCTCTGGCTCCGGAGTGGAGCCGCTGACCAGAGCTGGACCGGTGGAACAGGCATGGGCCGTGCCGGACTGGACACACACACCACTGGCTTGGTGCGGGGAGCAGGAACGGGCCGGGCCGGACCGGGCTGACAACGCGCACCACTGGCTTGGTGCGGGGAGCAGGAACGGGCCGTACCGGACTGGCGACGCGCACCACTGGCCTGGTGCGGGGAGCAGGAACATGCCGGGCCGGGCTGGCGACGCGCACCACTGGCTTGGAGCGAGGGGCAGGAACAGGCCGGACCGGGCTGGCGACGCGCACCACTTGCTTGGTGCGAGGAGCGGGACTGGGTTCCTTTATAAACCCCCGCTCCTTCTGCTGCCTAACCAGCTCCTCTCGCCGTGCCTCTACACTCTCCTTCTCCCTTATAGCCTCCTGTAGCTCCTCCCTCTGACCAAATAACTCCTGCTCCCTCTGAACCAATAGCCCCCGTAACATGGTGGCCTCCTCTCCTAACCTGCAGATCCGCCCTGTCGCTGCCTCCTGCTGCCTCGTCGTCCACACCGTGTGCCCCCCCCAAAAATGTTCTTGGGGTTGCCTCTCGGGTCTCCGTCGTCGGCACTCCTCTTCCCGTGAGGACTCCTCCGGGAGCACCCACAAGTTAGGAAACAGACACTCGTCGTCGTCGTCATCCTCCGACTCCTCAGTGTAGTACTGTTCCCACTCCTCTTCCCAAGGTCCTAGGGACCCAATCCGAAACCCAACCGGGTGCAGTGGTCGGGGCTCTTCTCTATCGCTCCCCGACCACCCCTTTAGCCCCCCACCAACATTTTCTTGGGGCTGCTTCTCGGGCCTCCTCCTCGGCCGGCTTCCGTGTTGCCGTCGTTCCTCTCCTGCCTGGGCATTTACCTTCGCCCATGGCCCTTTCCCCGCAAATATCTCCTCCCATGACCACCATTTGCCCACCTGTGACATCGCTATTCGCTCTTCCTGGGCACGCTGCTTGGTCCTCGTTTGGTGGGATCTTCAGTCACGGTCGTTTATAGACGGGACGGACCAAGGCGCAGCGTGATATGCATACATGTTTATTTATATTGAATAAACACCACGACAAAACAATAAACAAACGATACGTGAAGTCCAAGGCAGCACAACACAACATACCTTAACACGGAACAAGATCCCACAACTAACTAGTGCCAAAAGGCTGCCTAAGTATGGTCCCCAATCAGAGACAACGAGCTACAGCTGTCTCTGATTGGGAACCACACCGGCCAACATAGATCTACACATACTAGATCTAAACATAGAAGATCAACATAGCAAAACACAACACAGAAACTACACACCCTGACTCAACAAATACGAGTCCCTTGAGTCAGGGCGTGACATACATACTTTCAGTTTATCCGAACTCATTTGCGCAAAAGAAGGAAGCTCGTCTGCTCGTGCTTCAAATGCGCAGATCAAATACACAACCCTATAACGTTGATTAAAGCGTTTACATGTCCAGTAGTTCGAAAGATTGCTCAGAAAATCTGGGGACTCATTGATAACCATTGCGTAAATTTCACACTACATTTTTGGGTGCGCCATTTCTGAAAAGTCTGCGCATATACACAAATATTGAGAATGATATACTTGGCGCAAGCCATACCTACACGTTTCCATTATAAATCAGACCTGTCATAAAACTGTGCATGCATGAACGAGCATTAAAACTCTATTCACCTTTTATGGTGACAATAACGACCTTTAGTTGCTGTATAACTTGGACTATTGGCATTAGGCATTAGGCCACGGCACGCAAAAGACGAATTGTTGTATTTAGTTTATCTTATGATACGTTTCTGGTATCGAGAAGTTCAGGATGAAAGAATATACTTAAACAATTATATGGAGAGTTGATACAAAGTATTTATTTGATTACGGTACCGGGTTCGTTTAACAAACAACACGTGCATTGCCTCTTGTCATCTGAACACTGGATAAAGGAAATCTCACAGTTTATATACTTCATGTTACACGTTTCTTCAACAACATCTGGTAACCATCAGTGGGCACTCCCCACTCTGATGGTACCAGCTTGTACCCAAGTCATTATATATATATATAAATACATAATTCTAAGATAAACCCCAGTAAGCTCCCTCGACATACTGGAATCCTTGGCATTCAGACTCTGTGCACCAAGAGTTACCTATCTAACAGATTTAACTTTGTTCCTACAACACAATGACAATACGTTATAACAGTTTATCAATAGATTATTGGGTTTATATGTGCTGTGTTGGTATAGGCTCTGAGATTAAATAGACAATGAAGTTGTGCTCTTATTGCACAGCAATGCTGTAGCCTACCCATACTGTCAAATATTTTACATAAGCTACTGGTCTATTTACTTTGTTGGCAGAATGTTTTAATCTTTAGCAGTAATTTATGCTATATCTGGTAAAGGACTGTGTCAGTTTCTGAACTAGAAAACAATGGCAAATTGTCGTGGACCTGTCAGCAGAATGTTTGAATTCAACAATGTTTTATATAAACTTTTCCCACAACCTAAATATGGACGACCCTCAAATTCTGAAACATTGTAGGGCAGACTACTCCAAAAAATGCAATTACAATACTTACAGTAGTTACAGTTCTATTTCTCATGTGTTTTGTTCTACTTGACTTTTTCATTTATGGTTTATAGTACTAATGGTATTCATTACTGCATTTTTTGGAAAGAGCAAGCAAGAAAGGCATTTCACTGTAGGCTACTTGTGCACATGACAATAAAAACTTGAAACTTGATACATACGCCTACTTCAGCTGTTAAATTCGACTGTATACCGGTATTATAAACCACGCTGCCTATGATATAGCGAAACTTGAAATACAGTGGGGAGAACAAGTATTTGATACACTGCCGATTTTGCAGGTTTTCCTACTTACAAAGCATGTAGAGGTCTGTAATTTTTGTCATAGGTACACTTCAACTGTGAGAGATGGAATCTAAAACAAAAATCCAGAAAATCACATTGTATGATTTTTAAGTAATTCATTTGCATTTTATTGCATGACATAAGTATTTGATACATCAGAAAAGCAGAACATAATATTTCGTACAGAAACCTTTGTTTGCAATTACAGAGATCATACGTTTCCTGTAGGTCTTGACCAGGTTTGCACACACTGCAGCAGGGATTTTGGCCCACTTCTCCATACAGACCTTCTCCAGATCCTTCAGGTTTCGGGGCTGTCGCTGGGCAATACAGACTTTCAGCTCCCTCCAAAGATTTTCTATTGGGTTCAGGTCTGGAGACTGGCTAGGCCACTCCAGGACCTTGAGATGCCTCTTACGGAGCCACTCCTTAGTTGCCCTGGCTGTGTGTTTCGGGTCGTTGTCATGCTGGAAGACCCAGCCACGACCCATCTTCAATGCTCTTACTGAGGGAAGGAGGTTGTTGGCCAAGATCTCGCGATACATGGCCCCATCAATCCTCCCCTCAATACGTTGCAGTCGTCCTGTGCCCTTTGCAGAAAAGCATCCCCAAAGAATGATGTTTCCACCTCCATGCTTCACAGTTGGGATGGTGTTCTTGGGGTTGTACTCATCCTTCTTCTTCCTCCAAACACGGCGAGTGGAGTTTAGACCAAAAAGCTCTATTTTTGTCTCATCAGACCACATGACCTTCTCCCATTCCTCCTCTGGATAATCCAGATGGTCATTGGCAAACTTCAGACGGGCCTGGACATGCGCTGGCTTGAGCAGGGGGACCTTGCGTGCGCTGCAGGATTTTAATCCAATGACGGCGTAGTGTGTTACTAATGGTTTTCTTTGAGACTGTGGTCCCAGCTCTCTTCAGGTCATTGACCAGGTCCTGCCGTGTAGTTCTGGGCTGATCCCTCACCTTCCTCATGATCATTGATGCCCCACGAGGTGAGATCTTGCATGGAGCCCCAGACCGAGGGTGATTGACCGTCATCTTGAACTTCTTCCATTTTCTAATAATTGCGCCAACAGTTGTTGCCTCCTCACCAAGCTGCTTGCCTATTGTCCTGTAGCCCATCCCATCCTTGTGCAGGTCTACAATTTTATCCCTGATGTCCTTACACAGCTCTCTGGTCTTGGCCATTGTGGAGAGGTTGGAGTCTGTTTGATTGAATGTGTGGACAGGTGTATTTTATACAGGTAACAAGTTCAAACAGGTGCAGTTAATACAGGTAATGAGTGGAGAACAGGAGGGCTTCTTAAAGAAAAACTAACAGGTCTGTGAGAGCCGGAATTCTTACTGGTTGGTAGGTGATCAAATACTTATGTCATGCAATAAAATGCAAATGAATTACTTAAAAATCATACAATGTGATTTTCTGGATTTTTTTTAGGTTCCGTCTCTCACAGTTGAAGTGTACCTATGATAAAAATTACAGACCTCTACATGCTTTGTAAGTAGGAAGACCTGCAAAATCGGCAGTGTATCAAATACTTGTTCTCCCCACTGTACATATAGCCTATTTTAATAATAATAATAATAACAATAATAATATGCCATTTAGCAGACGCTTTTATCCAAAGCGACTTACAGTCATGCGTGCATACATTTTTGTGTATGGGTGGTCCCGGGGATCGAACCCACTACCTTGGCGTTACAAGCGCCGTGCTCTACCAGCTGAGCTACAGAGGACCAATTAACTACCAACTAGGCTACTAGGTCCAATTAAATGAGAGATGTGCATGGTAATTTGTTGTATGGCTCCTTCGGGAATATGAACCCATCACGGCCAGAAAGGGTGAGGAATATATTCTGCAATGGTTATGCAATTCCTATGTCAAATTATTTTAGATTCTAAATATAAAACACATAGATTTTCACTCTTCTCACTAATGTCAAATGGTTGCATTCTTGTTAATATGTTTAAACTGTAATTAAAAAATGTTTTATTAAGCTTTTCATCATATCCCCCATTTTCACAAAATACTTACTTGCCAGCTTGCAATACAATATTTAAACCAGGGAGGTGAGCACATTCTCACATCAAGAAAAAAAAACAATGAAATGCCAACTTTTGAGAAAAAACTGGCGCATGCACATTTTGGGGTATATTTTGTACATAGCCATAGTTTATAAATGAGGCCCCAGGTGTTTTAATCAGCGTATGCTTACCTCGATTTTGACCTTATGCCGATTAAGATCAGCAGAGTAATGTGTTTAAATGACTAATGCCATAACTGGCCTACTGCCACATTCAGTTTAATATCGAATTACTAGTGTGCATGTAAACGTACTCAGTGTATAACTGTGGGTAGAGATAGTTTACTGTATGCATATGAATGGTCTGATGGCGGTCTGGCTCCTTTGTATCATCTCTTAATGGACCCTTCCCTGTGGGAGTTCACACAAAGTGCATTTGGAAAGTGTTCAGACCCGTTGACTTTTTCCACATTCTACACACAATACCCCATAATGACAAAGCAAAAACAGGTTTTGAGAAATGTTTAGAAATGTTTGCAAAAAAAATGGAAATATCACATTTACATAAGTATTCAGACAATTTACTCAGTACTTTGTTGAAGCGCCTTTGGCAACGATTACAGCCTTTAGTCTTCTTGGGTATGACGCTAAAATCTTGGCACACCTGTATTTGGGGAGTTTCTCCCATTCTTCTCTGCAGATCCACTCAAGCTCTGTCAGGTTGGATGGGGAGCGTCACCGCACAGCTATTTTCAGGTCTCTCCAGAGATGTTCTATTGGGTTCAAGTTCAGGCTCTAGCTGGGCCACTTAAGGACATTCAGAGACTTGTCCCGAAGCCACTCCTGCGTTGTTTTTTGCTGTGTGCTTAGGGTCGTTGCCCTGTTGGAAGGTGAACCTTCGCCCCAGTCTGAGGTCCTGAGAGCTCTGGAGCAGGATTTCATCAAGGAACTCTCTGTACTTTGCTCCTGACCAGTCTCCCAGTCCCTGCCGCTGAAAAACATCCCAAAAGCATGATACTGCCACCACCATCCCTCACCGTACGGATGGTGCCCAGATGTGATACTTGGCATTCGGGCCAAAGAGTTCAATCTTGGTTTCATCAGACCAGATAATCTTGTTTCTCATAGTCTGAGAGTCCTTTAGGTGCCTTTAGGCAAACTCCAAGCGGGCTGTCATGTGCCTTTTACTGAGGAGTGACTTCTGTCTGGCCACTCTACCATAAAGGCCTGATTGGTGGAGTGTTACAGAGATGGTTGTCCTTCTGGAATGTTCTCTCATCTCCACAGAGGAACTCTGGAGCTCTGTCAGAGTGACCATCGGGTTCTTGATAACCTCCCTGACTAAGGCCCTTCTCCCCCGATTGCTCAGTTTGGCCAGGCGGCCAGCTCTAGGGCGGCCAGCTCTTCTCCAGATCTGTGCCTCGACTAAATCCTGTCTCAGAGCTCTACGGACAATTCCTTCGACCTATTGGCTTGGTTTTTGCTTTGACATCCACTGTCAACTGTGGGACCTTATATAGACCGGTGTGTGCCTTTCCAAATCATGTCCAATCAATTTAATTTACCACAGGTGGACTCCAATCAAGTTGTAGAAACATCTCAAGGATGATCAATGGAAACAGGATGCACCTGAGCTCAATTTATCGAGTCTTATTGCAAAGGATCTGAATACTTATGTAAATCAGCTTTTCTGGTTTTTATTTGTAATACATTTGCAAAAATTTCTAAAAACCTGTTTTTGCTTTGTCATTTTGGGGTATTGTGTGTAGATTGATGAGGAAAATGTTTTATTTAATCAATTTTAGAATACGGCTGTAACATAACCAATTGTAGAAAAAGTCAAGGGGTCTGAATAATTTCCCAATGCACTGTATATTCAATTACAACTCACATACGGTATGATATCTGCTGCTCTTTCTGGCCTGCATTATCTCCATATATAAAGAATGGATCAAACTTCCCCCGCGGAGCTGAGCTCTTCAAACCAAACGCAGAGCAGACCCCCTGCCAAGCCTGCGCCCAAGAGGCCTCTGGGATACATACAGGAGGACCAACACTGCCGTGCTGCTGCCAATACATATACAGTGCCTTCAGAAAGTACTCACACCCCTTGATTTTTTCCACATTTTGTTGTGTTACAGTCTAAATTTAAAATAGATTAAATTGAGATTCTGTGTGACTGATCTACACACATTTTACATTTACATTTTACATTTTAGTCATTTAGCAGACGCTCTTATCCAGAGCGACTTACAGGAGCAATTAGGGTTAAGTGCCTTGCTCAAGGGCACATTTACGTCATTTAGCAGACGCTCTTATCCAGAGCGACTTACAAATTGGTGCATTCACCCTATAGCCAGTGGGATAACCACTTTCCAAATTTTTTATTTATTTATTTATTTATTTATTTTGGGGGGGGGGGGGGGGGGGGGGTAGAAGGATTACTTTTTCCTATCCCAGGTATTCCTTAAAGAGGTGGGGTTTCAAATGTCAAAGTGGAATTATGTTTTTAGAAATGTTTACAAATTAATAAAAAAATGGAAAGCTGAAATGGTTTGAGTCGATAAGTATTCAACACTTTTGTTATGGCAAGCCTCAGTAAGTTCAGGAGTAAACATTTGCTGCACAAGTCACATAATAAGTTGCATAGACTTACTCTGTGTGCAATAATAGTGTTTAACATGATTTGTAAATGACTACCCCATCTCTGTACCCCACACATACAATTATCTGTAAGGTCCCTCAGTCGAGCAGTGAATGTCAAGCACAGATTCAACCACAAAGACCAGGGTATTTTTCCAATGGTTCGCAAAGAAGGGCACCTATTGTTAGATGGGTAAAAAAAATTGCTGTGATAGGAGAAAACTGAGGATGGATCAACAACATTGAAGTTACTCCATAATACTAACCTAAATGACAGAGTGAAAAGAAGGAAGTTGGTACAGAATGAAAATATTACAAAAGATGCATGCTGTTTGCATTAAGGCACTAAAGTAATACTGCAGAAAATGTGGCAAAGAAATTAACTTTTTGTCATGAATCCAAATAGCTATTTTTGGGCAAATCCAACACAACACATCACTGAGTATCACTCCTCATATTTCCAAGCATGGTGGTGGCTGCATCATGTTGCTTGTCATCGGCAAGGGCTAGGGAGTTTTGTAGGACAAAATAAACAGGATATAGATAAGCACAGGCAAAATCCTAGAGGAAAACTGTGTTCAGGCTGCTTTCCAACAGACACTGGGAGATTAATTCACCTTTCAGCAAGACAATTACCTCAAACACAAGACCAAATATGCACTGGAGTTGCTTACCAACACGTCATTGATTGTTCCCGAGTGGCCTACTGTAGTTACAGTTTTGACTTAAATCGGCTTGAAAATCTATGGCAAGACATGAAAATTGCTGTCTAGCAATGATCAACAACCAACTTGACAGAGCTTTAAGGATTGTTTGAAGAAGAATGGGCAAATATTGTATAATCCAGGTGTGCAAAGCTCTTAGAGTCTTACTCAGAAAGACTCACAGCTGTAATCGCTGACAAAGGTTATTATAACATGTATTGACTCAGGGGGTTGAAACTTATCTAATCAAGACATATTAGTGCTTTATTTTCCATTAATAAAAAAAAAGGTTAGAATTTTTCTTACACTTTGACATTACAGAGTATTTTGTGTAGATCGTTGACAAAAAATGACAATTAAATCCATTTTAATTCCACTTTGTAATGCATCAATTGTGGAAAAGGTCAAGGGGTGTGAATACTTTCTGAAGACTGTACATCAGGAGAACAGAAGAGCTCCTCCTGGAACAGATCATTAAGCCCAGAGTTATCTATTCCACATGGGCGAGGGAGCGCTTCTCTTTGCATATTTACCCTCGCCACTTTCAGGTCGAAAAGCTGAGAGCTGTAATTTAAGAACAACCCTAAAGGAATAACGGCCATCCCGACCATCACCCCGTTCCTATAATTGAAAATACCATTTTTTTCGAGGTGTTTTGGTGTCTCTGCGGTGCCACAACATGCTTTGAAACCCATTTAGTCAAGGCCTTTAATCCACTAGCCTGATTCTGCTTACTTTGACGCAGCACCCCAACGTAAAGGTTTATTCAATAGCATAGGGTGGGACTACAGTAGCTCAGAGTCAAAGTTAACTGTGTGGAGTAGGTGAGAGCTTGTTGAACATGGCGGCCTGTATAGATCTGTGGCTTCAGAGATTATGTTCATTGATTTGGCATCACAGTGTGGTATTGAGCGATGGGCCGATGGCTT
This sequence comes from Coregonus lavaretus, assembly GCF_964263955.1. NCBI lineage: Eukaryota > Metazoa > Chordata > Actinopteri > Salmoniformes > Salmonidae > Coregonus > Coregonus lavaretus. The sequence continues at coordinate 23,903 of NW_028161537.1, read as the reverse complement.
GCAGAGTGGGGAGGTCTCCTGGCTAATGTTGTGGTTCTGTGATTACAGGTGCCGAGGGAGCCGTGTTCAGCAACTCTGTGGAGACGCCACACGTCAGGGCCGAGCCCTTCAAAGAGCTACGGTAAGATACATTTCTCTTTGAATAACCACCCTGATGCACACACATATTGTAGATACATACTGTACATACAGTGGCTTGCGAAAGTTTTTCCTATTATGTTGCCTTACAACCTGGAATTAAAAGGATTTTTGGGGGGTTTGTATCATTTGATTTACACAACATGCCTACCACTTTGAAGATGCAAAATATTTTTTTGTGTGAAACAAACAAGAAATAAGACCAAAAAAAATAACTTGAGCATGCATAACTATTCACCCCCCCAAAGTCAATAGTTTTTAGAGCCACCTTTCGCAGCAATTACAGCGGCAAGTCTCTTGGGGTATGTCTCTATAAGCTTGGCACATCTAGCCACTGGGATTTTTGCCCATTCTTCAAGGCAAAACTGCTCCAGCTCCTTCAAGCTGGATGGGTTCTGCTGGTGTACAGCAATCTTTAAGTCATACCACAGATTCTCAATTGGATTGAGGTCTGGGCTTTTTAAATGTTTTTTAAATGTTTCCCCTTAAACCACTCAAGTGTTGTTTAGCAGTATGCTTAGGGTCATTGTCCTACTGGAAGGTCAACCTCCGTCCCAGTCTCAAATCTCTGGAAGACTGAAACAGGTTTCCCTCAAGAATTTCCCTGTATTTAGCGCCATCCATCATTCCTTCAATTCTGACTAGTTTCCCAGTCCCTGCCGATGAAAAACATCCCCACAGCATGATGCTGCCACCACCATGCTTCACTGTGGGGATGGTGTTCTCGGGGTGATGAGAGGTGTTGGGTTTGCGTCAGACACAGCGTTTTCCTTGATTGCCAAAAAGCTAAATTTTTGTTTCATCTGACCAGAGTACCTTCTTCCATATGTTTGGTCTCCCACATGCCTTTTGGCGAACACCAAACATGTTTGCTTATTTTCTTTAAGCAATGGCTGTTTTTCTGGCAACTCTTCCGTAAAGCCAAGCTCTGTGGAGTGTACGGCTTAAAGTGGTCCTATGGACAGATACTCCAATCTCCGCTGTGGAGCTTTGCAGCTCATTCAGGGTTATTTCTGGTCTCTTGTTGCCTCTCTGATTAATGCCCTCTTTGCCTGGTCCGTGAGTTTTGGTGGGCGGCCCTCTCTTGGCAGGTTTGTTGTGGTGCCATATTCTTTCAATTATTTAATAATGGATTTAATAGTGCTCCATGGGATGTTCAAAGTTTCTGCTACTTTTTTATAACCCAACCCTGATCTGTACTTCTCCACAACTTTGTCCCTGACCTGTTTGGAGAGCTCCTTGGTCTTCATTGTGCCGCTTGCTTGGTGGTTCCCCTTGCTTAGTGGTGTCGCAGACTCTGGGGCCATTCAGAACAGGTGTATATATACTGAGATCATGTGACAGATCATGTGACACTTAGATTGCACACAGGTGGACTTTATTTAACTAATTATGTGACTTCTGAAGGTAATTGTTTGCACCAGATCTTATTTAGGGGAACATTTATTTTTTGAAACAAGTAATTTTTTTCATTTTACTTCACCAATTTGGACTATTTTGTGTATGTCCATTACATGAAATCAAAATAAAAATCAATTTAAATTACAGGTTGTAATGCAACAAAATAGGAAAAACGCCAAGGGGGATGAGTACTTTTTGCATACATACATACATACATACATACACTACCGGTCAAAAGTTTTAGAACACCTACTCATTCAAGGCTTTTTCTAGATTTTTTACTATTTTCTACATTGTAGAATAATAGTGAAGACATCAAAAAAATGAAACAACACATATTGAATCACATAGTAACCATAAAAGTGTTAAACAAATCAAAATATATTTTATATTTGAGATTCTTCAAATAGCCACCCTTTGCCTTGATGACAGCTTTGCACACTCTTGGCATTCTCTCAACCAGCTTCATGAGGTATTCACCTGGAATGCATTTCAATTAACAGGTGTGCCTTGTTAAAAGTTAATTTGTGGAATTTCATTCCTTCTTAATGCGTTTGAGCCAATCAATTGTGTTGTGACAAGGTGGGGTGGGGGGTGGGGGTGTTATACAGAAAATACAGGTTAAGTCGGAAGTTTACATACACCTTAGCCAAATACATTTAAACTCAGTTTTTCACAATTCCTGACATTTAATCCTAGTAAAAATTCCCTGTTTTAGGTCAGTTAGGATCACCACTTTATTTTAAGAATGTGAAATGTCAGAATAATACTAGAGAGAATGATTTATTTCAGCTTTTAATTCTTTCATCACATTCCCAGTGGGTCAGAAGTTTACATACACTCAAATAGTATTTGGTAGCATTGCCTTTACATTATTTAACTTGGGTCAAACGTTTCGGGTAGCGTTCCACAAGCTTCCTACAATAAGTTGGGTGAATTTTGGCCTATTCCTCCTGACAGAGCTGGTGTAACTGAGTCAGGTTTGTAGGCCTCCTTGCTCGCACACGCTTTTTCAGTTCTGCCCATACATTTTCTATAGGATTGAGGTCAGGGCTTTGTGATGGCCACTCCAATACCTTGACTTTGTTGTCCTTAAGCCATTTTGCCACAACTTTGTAAGTATGCTTGGGGTCAATGTCCATTTGCAACCAAGCTTTAACTTCCTGACTGATGTCTTGAGATGTTGCTTCAATATATCCACATAATTTTCCTTCCTCATGATGCCATCTATTTTGTGAAGTGCACCAGTCCCTCCTGCAGCAAAGCACCCCCACAGCATGATGCTGCCACCACCGTTCTTCACGGATGGGATGGTGTTCTCCGGCTTGCAAGCTATCCCCTTTTTCCTCCAAACATAACAATGGTCATTATGGCCAAACAGTTCTATTTTTGTTTAATCAGACCAGACGACATTTCTCCAAAAAATAAGATCTTTCTCCCCATGTGCAGTTGCAAACCGTAGGCTGGCTTTTTTATGGCGGTTTTGGAGCAGTGGCTTCTTCCTTGCTGAGCGGCCTTTCAGGTTATGTCGATATAGGACTCGTTTTACTGTGGATATAGATACTTTTGTACCTGTTTCCTCCAGCATCTTCACAAGGTCCTTTGCTGTTGTTCTGGGATTGATTTGCACTTTTCGCACCAAAGTACGTTCATCTCTAGAAGACGGAATGCGTCTCCTTCCTGAGTGGTATGACGGCTGCGTGGTCCCATGGTGTTTATATTGCGAACTATTGTTTGTACAGATGAACGTGGTACCTTCAGGCATTTGGAAATTGCTCCCAAGGATGAACCAGACTTGTGGAGGTCTTGGCTGATTTATTTAGATTTTCCCATTATATCAAGCAAAGAGGCACTGAGTTTGAAGGTAGGCCTTGAAATACATCCACAGGTACACCCCCAATTGACTCAAATTATGTCAATTAGCCTATCAGAAGCTTCTAAAGCCATGACATCATTTTCTGGAATTTTCCAAGCTATTTAAAGGCACAGTCAAATTAGTGTATGTAAACTTCTGACCCACTGGAATTGTGATACAGTGAATTATAAGTGAAATAATCTGTCTGTAAACAATTGTTGGAAAAATTACTTGTGTCATGCACAAAGTAGATGTCCTAACCGACTTGCCAAAACTATAGCTTGTTAACAAGACATTTGTGGAGTGGTTGAAAAATGAGTTTTAATGACTCCAACCTAAGTGTATGTAAACTTCCGACTTCAACTGTAGCCCTATTTGGTAAAAGACAATGTCCATATTATGGGAAGAACATCTCAAATAAGCAAAGAGAAATGACAGTCCATCATTACTGTAAGACATGAAGGTCAGTCAACACAGAATATTTCAAGAACTTTGAAGGTTTCTTCAAGTGCAGTCGCAAAAACCATCAAGCACTATGATGAAACTGGCTCTCAAACTGACCACCACAGGAATGGAAGACCCAGCATTACCTCTGCTGCAGAGGATAAGTTCATTATAGTTACCAGCCTCAGAAATTGCAGCCCAAATAAATGCTTCACAGATTTCAAGTAACAAACACATCTCAACATCAACTGTTCAGATGAGACTGTGTGAATCAGGCCTTCATGGTCAAATTGCTGAAAAAAGAAACCACTACTAAAGGACACCAATAATAAGAAGAGACCTGATTGGGCCAAGAAACTCGAGCAATGGACATTAGACCAGTGGAAATTTGTCCTTTGGTCTGGAGTCCAAATTGGAAATTTTTGGATCCATCCTCCGCGTCTTTGTGAGACGCAGGGTAGGTGAACGGATGATCTCCGCATTTGTATTTCCCACAGTAAAGCATGGAGGAGGAGGTGTTGTGGTGGGGGTGCTTTGTTGGAGGAGGAGGTGTGGTGTGGGGGTGCTTTGTTGGTGACACTGTCTGTGATTTATTTAGAATTCAAGGTACACTTAACCAGCATGGCTACCACAGCATTCTACAGCAATACGCCATCCCATCTGGTTTGGGCTCAGTGGGACGATCATTTGTTTTTCAACACGACGATGACCCAACACACCTACAGGCTGTGTAAGGGCTATTTTACCAAGAAGGAGAGTGATGGAGTGCTGCATCAGATGACCTGGCCTCCACAATCCCCCACCTCAACCAAATGGAGATGGTTTGGGATGAGTCAGACCGCAGAGTGAAGGAAAAGCAGCCAACAAATGCTCAGCATATGTGGGAAGTCCTTCAAGACTATTGGAAAAGCATTCCAGGTGAAGCTGGTTGAGAGAATGCCAAGAGTGTTTAAATCTGTCATCAAGGCAAAGGGTGGCTGTTTGAAGAATGTCAAATATAAAATATATTTTGATTTGTTTATCATTTTTTTGGTTACTACATGATTCCATGTGTTATTTCATAGTTTTGATGTCTTCACTATTATTCTACAATGTAGAAAATAGTAAAAAATAAAGAAAAACCCTTGAATGAGTAGGTGTTGTAAAACTTTTGACCGGTAGTGTACATGCACAAACTCATACACAGCTATAACAGCATGCGTCAACTTTATCCTTTTCTATGCATTTATAATCAAACAAAATGCAAAAAAAAACTAACAGATGGGGAATTGCTGTGGCATGTCTCTGGGTTGCTATTATAAAAGGAAGTAAAAATTACTCACATCGTGGGCAGAGGACCTACTGTACAGTTTAGTTTGTGCTGGTGCATTTGGGCTGACTTAAGATTACAGGTCATTTCCCTAAGCCATGGTGTGTCGCTGAGCGAGAGGGAGGGTGTGATTTGAATTATTGCCTTTGAAATCATTCACTAACCCAGGGTTTCCCAAACTCGGACCTCGGGACCCCAAGGGGTGCACATTTTGGTTTTTGCCCTAACAATACACAGCTGATTCAAATAATAAACTAATCATCCAGCTTTGAATCAGATGTGTAGTGTCAGGGCAAAAACCAAAATGTGCACCCCTTGGTGTCCCGAGGACCGAGTATGGGATGCCCTGCACTAACCCCATGCATACTACCACTGTCAACCATTATACGCTGAAAAACAATACAAACATAACATGTAAAGTGTTTGTTTCTTGAGTTGAAATAAAAGATCCCATACACACAAAAAGCTAATTTCTCTAAAATGTGCACAAATTTGTTTACATCCCTGTTAGTGAGCATTTCTCCTTTGCCAAGATAATCCATCCACCTGACAGGTGTGGCATATCAAGAAGCTGATTAAACAGCATGATCATTACACAGGTGCACCTTGTGCTGGGGACAATAAAAGGCCACTCTAAAATGTGCAGTTTTGTCACACAACACAATGCCACAGATGTCTCAAATTTGAGGGAGCGTGCAATTGGCATGCTGACTGCTAGAATGTCCACCAGAGCTGTTGCCAGATAATTAAATGTTAATTTCACTACCATAAGCTGCCTCCGATGTCGTTTTTGAGAATTTGGCAATACGTCCAACCTGCCTCACAATCGCAGACCATGTGTAACCATGCCAGCCCAGGACCTCCACATCCAGCTTCTTCACCTGCGGGATCGTCTGAGACCAGCCACCCGGACAGCTGATGAAACTGTGGGTTTGAACAACCAAAGAATTTCTGCACAAAATGTCAGAAACCGTCTCAGGGAAGCTCATCTGCGTGCTCGTCGTCCTCACCAGGGCCTTGACTTGACTGCAATTTGGCGTCGTAACTGACTTCAGTGGGAAAATGCACATATTTAATGTGTACTTGCACGCTGGAGAAGTGTGCTCTTCATGGATGAATCCCGGTTTCAACTGTACCGGTCAGATGGCTGACAGCTTGTTTGACGTCGTGTGGGCCAGCAGTTTGCTGATGTCAACGTTGTGAACAGAGTGCCCAATGGTGGTGGTGGGGTTATGGTATACGATACGGACAATGAACACAATTGCATTTTATTGATGGCTATTTGAATGCACAGAGATACCGTGACGAGATCCTGAGACCTATAGTCATGCCATTCATCCTCCGCCATCACCTCATGTTTCAGCATGATAATGCACAGCCCCATGTCGCAAGGATCTGTACACAATTCCTGAAAAGCTGTCCCAATTCTTCCATGGCCTGCATACTCACCAGACATGTCACCCATTGAGCATGTTTGGGATGCTCTGGATCGATGTGTATGACATTGTGTTCCAGTTCCCGCCAATATCCAGCAACTTCGCACAGCCATTGAAGAGGAGTGGGACAATATTCCACAGGCCACAATCAACAGCCTGATCAACTCTATGCGAAGGAGATGTGTCACGCTGCCTGAGGCAAATGGTGGTCACACCAGATACTGATTGGTTTTCTGATCCATTCCTCTACCTTTTTTTAAGGTGTCTGTAACCAACAGATGTATATCTGTATTCCCAGTCATGTGAAATCCATAGATTAGTGCCTATTGACTATATTTCAAATGACTGATTTCCTTATATGATATAAACTGTAACTCAGTAAAATCCTTGAAATTGTTGCAAGTTTTTTAGAAACACATCTCCCAAGCCACCATTCCTTATCTAGAGCCCTGTGTTTTGCGCAATCATGTCACATGACCTTGATTTGAACCTTTATTTAAAGCATTAAAAAAATTATTCAGATGGTCCAGCACTATCTACACACAATTGTAATTCTAATTTATGGATAAGGATAAAAAATATAGGATAAAATCTGTCAAAATTGCGCGAAACACATTGCCAGGGCTCTAAATTAACATTTTGTCATCGGTAGCACTGGTGGTCCCAATTTAAAGAAGTTAGGAGCACCACATGGAATTTAGGAGTACCAGAAAATATGATTATTTTCAATTGATTGAGATTCAGCCTATATTGGGCCTATATGAAATCTAGCCACTTTTGAAACTAATATGTAACACTGCAAATAGTTTATTATAAGATGTTGATAAAAACCTGTCATTGAAATTCCAAAGTCATTTGTGGAATATTAGGTTTCCACAATGTGTAAAAGCACTATTTTCCCATTGAGATGCATTACATTAAAATGTTTACAGTGTCTCTTTAAAATGTCAGGTTTGTCATTCATTCATTGCTATGATCATTGCATGTGTGGCAGATCCACAGAACAGAAATGGCAAAGAATCACACCACCCACAACTAGTCCCTTAAGGCCCAAAGGAATGGGATCAAGAAGCCCAGATCAGATCGCTACGAGTCCACAAGAAGCACAACAAGAAAGGCCATAAGACAGGCAATGCAGCAGCCAACAAGATCACTGATGCACCACCCGCAGGCCCTTAGACTGGGTGGCTACTCTCTGTGTATGTCCACGTTCCATTGACTTCGTTACCAGCACAATAAAGCTATGCTTTCAAAAAAAAAAAAAAAGAAGCTATCCAATTACATTTTTGGAGAAACTCCTATCCTGAGCAACTTACAGTGGTTAGTGTACAGTGCATTCGGAAAGTATTCAGACCCCTTGACTTTTTCCAAATGTTGTTAAGTTACAGCCTTATTCTAAAATGTATGAAATTGTTTTTTCCCCTCATTATTCTACATACAACACCCCATAATGACGAAGTAAAAACAGGTTTTTAGAAAGTTTTGCAAATGTAAAAAAATATATATTATATTTACATAAGTATTCAGACCCTTTACTCAGTACTCAGTACGTTGTTAAAGCACCTTTGGCAGCGATTACAGCCTCGAGTCTTCTTGGGTATGACGCTACAAGCTTGGCACGCCTGTATTTGGGGAGTTTCCCCCATTCTTCTCTGCAGATCCTCTCAAGCTCTGTCAGGTTGGATGGTGAGCGTCGCTGCACAGCTATTTTCAGGTCTCTCCAGAGATGTTCGATCGGGTTCAAGTCCGGGCTCTAGCTGGGCCACTCAAGGATACTCAGAAACTTGTCCCGATGCCACTCCTGCGTTGTCGTGGCTGTGAGCTTAGGGTCGTTGTCCTGTTGGAAGGTGAACCTTCACCCCAGTCTGAGATCCTGAGCGCCCTGGAGCAGGTTTTCATCAAGCATCTCTCTGTGCTTTGCACCGTTCATCTTTCCCTCAATCCTGACTAGTCTCCCAGTCCCTGCCGCTGAAAAACATCCCCACAGCATGATGCTGCCAACACCATGCTTCACCGTCGGGATGGTGCAAGGTTTCCTCCAGACATGACGCTTGGTATTCAGGCCAAAGAGTTCAATCTTGGTTTCATCAGACCAGAGAATCTTGTTTCTCATGGTCTGAGTCCTTTAGGTGCCTTTTGGCAAACTCCAAGCGGGCTGTCATGTGCCTTTTACTGAGGAGTGGCTTCCGTCTTGCCACTGTACCATAAAAGCCTGATTGGTGGAGTGCTGCAGAGATGGTTGTCCTTCTGGAAGGTTATCCCATCTCCACAGAGGAACTCTGGAGCTCTGTCAGAGTGACCATCGGGTTCTTGGTCACCTCCCTGACCAAGGCCCTTCTCCCCCGATTGCTCAGTTTGGTCGGGCGGCCAGCTCTAGGAAGAGTCTTGGTGGTTCCAAACTTCTTCCATTTAAGAATTATGGAGGCCAATGTGTTCTTGGGGACCTTCAATGCTGCAGACATTTTTTGGTGCCCTTCCCCAGATCTGTGCCTCGACACAATCCTGTCTCGGAGCTCTACGGACAATTCCTTCGACCTCATGGCTTGGTTTATGCTCTGACATGCACTGTCAACTGTGGGACCTTATATAGACAGGTGTGTACCTTTCCAAATCATGTCCAATCAATTGAATTTACCACAGGTGATCTCCAATCAAGTTGGGGAAACATCTCAAGGATGATCAATGGAAACAGGATGCACTTGAGCTCAATTTCGAGTCTCATAGCAAAGGGTCTGAATATTTATGTAAATAAGGTATTTCTGTTTTTTATTTTTTATACATTTGCATAAATGTCTAAAAACCTGTTTTCGCTTTGACATTATAGGGTATTGTGTGTAGATTGATGAGGATTTTTATTTATTTAATCCATTTTAGAATAAGGCTGTAATGTAACAAAATATGGAAAAGGTAAAGGGGTCTGAATACTTTCCGACTGCACTGTGTACATTTACATACTTGACCCATGTGGGAATTGAACCCACAACCCTGGCATTGTAAGCACCATGCTCTACCAACTGAGCCACATGGGATTACCATCCATTTTCCTTTCTTTCTGTGCCATAAAATGTTTGGATATACTGGTAATGAAGTAACATGACTGAACAAAGTGGAAATAAATTATTAACGGCTCGCTAGTAGTTTTAGCACGTCCCACGACGTGGTTTATGAATGTAAAATGCGGTCCCGGCGAGCCACTATAGGAAGATACAAATGTTGAGCAGGTAATATGGGTCAGATCTTTTGACCTGGTTTGACTTCAAGCAAGCCATTTTTGCTATGGTAATGGTGCAACCATGACGCTATTGAATCTGCACTTGCTTTTTTGTCTAGGGCACTCGGAAACAACAGTAGAGTGTAGCCTTATCATTTAAACAATTAATATAGTTTTTTTTTTCCCTAGTCGCACAGTGCTCCCAAAATAAAACTCTTGGTCACACAGCAAAATATTTTGTCACACTTTAGAGTCCTAGGTACAGTGTAACATTAAACTGCTGAAGCCTTTGAAATGGTTCAGAGGTTTGGACTCTTTCTTCCAATGAACTGTAGCTTGGAGAAACTCTGTAAAGCAATGCACACTCCTCGAGTAATTAGTGTTATTTCCTGTCCAGTAGAATGTTGATGGAGAACCATTCGGCTGCGTTGTTGTGTGGTCTCCGACATGTAGAGATCAATGGCCGTATCTTTGGCAGCACCGCTGCTTGGATCGGCCCTATCTCCGCCCAGATCAATGCCCGGATGATCATTAAAATCTAATTGAAGGAGCTTCTCATTAACTAAAACAAACACGTGAAGTACAATGCCAATATCAAAGGCAAAATACTGAGAGAAGGGAGAGAGACTCGGAGAGAGGGAAAGATTAATGAGTTTAGGTGCTGGCTGGCAAGTGGTTGAGTAGACATGGCAGGGGAGACACATTGGTAGAGAGAGAGATAATGAGCATTTAGTGCCACATTACACCCTTGTGACTATACTACCACCTACCACATTACCACCCAAAACATGTAGGTACACACACACACATACACATTAATTGAACTGTTGGGGAGGAAACAATAAGTGTCCGTTGAGAGACTGGAGCTGGTTGTTTTTAAATGACAGAGTTGGTGAGAGTTGGTGAGGTCACTAGTAATCTCAGTTTTGTGTCTTAAAAGAACAGAATAGACAGAAGAAGCTGTACATGCACACCCACAGACCCACACACACATATACACACAACATACACACACATATACACACACGCAGACACACACACACTCCCATCACCTTCCACCTTACCCCCTGAAAGGACTTAGTAAAGCCATAGACACAGCAGTTCTCTCCCTCCCCCTGGCCCTGTCAGAGTGAGAGGAGAGAAGGCAACGGTGGACTTACCCTCGCTGACAGGTGACACTGGTTATCAGCCCTGCCTCCATATACAGCGAACATTCTGACACCCATCAATCAAAATGAACACAGTATAAACACGCAGTTCTCTCCCACTCCGTGACATCACCGCACATATTTATTTATATACTGGATTCTTGACATAGCTCACTCTAATATATCTACTGCTGTACATATGATTCCTACTATATCTTGTGTAAATTCATTTGGTGTAGATACATACAGATTGCATTTGGATTACTGTTACAGTGCTTTGGGTTGTTAATGAGAGAGAGAGAGAGAGAGAGAGAGAGAGAGAGAGAGAGAGAGAGAGAGAGAGAGAGAGAGAGAGAGAGAGAGAGAGAGAGAGAGAGAGAGAGAGAGAGAGAGAGAGGAGAGAGAGAGAGAGAGAGAGAGAGAGAGAGAGAGAGAGAGAGAGAGAGAGAGAGAGAGAGAGAGAGAGAGAGAGAGAGAGAGAGAGAGAGAATTCCATGACAAACGTATAATAATGCTTCCAGAGGATATTACTTTGTGTGATGACTCATCCATCATTTATGGTGCTTTTGAAATGATCATTTAAAAACGTTCCATCAGAAAAGGACAGATCACTTTGAATGATGCTCTGAAGCTCCTGCATACTATTCCCAGTGTAATTGTTGGTTGTAGGCTAGGGCTTTTTCTTCTATTTACGCATTATTTTATGACAAGTGGCCAATTGAAAATGAGATATGGCCGAAACTATCCAATTACATTAGAAAGAGGGGTGAGCGCAGTGGAGCATGAGTAAAAATTGAATATTTGCGTAATGTGTTGGAATCCTTGGCAGGTAAGAATTCAGGATCCCACCATGTTCTATTTTGAGTGTCATATTCTCCCACTCCCTGCAAATGTTATAGAATTAGACCAATAACCATCATCATATCTCTATGGTTGATGTTCATGTGTCATCCATAGGACATGTCCTTCTATTGAATACATTTCTCACTTATGGCGGCAGAAAGGAGGACAGGACTATTTGACAGATGTCCTGACCCATTCTCTACACAGATACAAACAAAACAAAATGAAGCCTAGCATGAGAACAAAAAAGCATCACAATAACTCCTTGAACATGGAATGTGTTCTCAAGAACTAATGTGACATTAACCTATAAATGGCTTTCTTTGAAAACGGAGCCGCCATTTTATCCAGATTTATTGTTCGACCGCTATAACTGTTTTACCTTTGAGCAGAGTTTTGGAGGATTGATTTGTAATCATTAAAATAAATGCTGTGTCTGTAGTTGGGCTGAGGAAACAGGCCCTGGTGGCACCCCGATGGGGTCAGCACTCCCATCCAAACTGCAATAAGCCCCAGACCTGTCAGACAAACCACCTTTTTAAAGTGTATATTTATCAGAGTAATTGAACCTTCGCTAAGACCTCCCAAGAATTTTGGGGAACCAACCACAGCGCGCCAATGGATAGCAACTGTCGCCGAGTCCGACACCTCAGACAAGCTCACGTTTAAATCGCATGAAAGCCAGTGAGGGCAATGGCAAAAACAGAGTAAAAAAAATATATAATAATTTAACAGTGCACCAGGAGATGCAGATTGCGTCTTCCTCAGCCCCTTCTATTATTCCCAACACAACCTTACGGGATCAATTTCATTTCTTGGTCAAGCGTCTGATTAGTCGACTCTCTGTGATCCTGAGACAACGCCAAGGATGCTGTTGCTGTAACGTTGTGTTTTATAATCTGATTATTTTCCCTTCAGTAGTATTTGAGACACACAACACACCCCAATCCTGAATACAGATAGATAGCCAGGCTGAGGCTCACAATCACAGGCTTTTCAAAGAGGAAGAGCACTTTGGGCTAAGATTAATGCATGGGAGTGATTGCTTTATTTTCATAACAATAAATGCTTTTTGACATTCCTTTATTGTGAATCTAACCAATAATGGTATAGTTATTTTTGTTTTGACTCTTTTCTGATCACAACATGGCAACTAAATCCAACATGATGCCAATGTTTTCTCCTTTAGTAGAGATAGTCTGAAGCTGTTTCTCATCATCCTAAACTGATGTCGAACTCCAAATAAAGTATTGTCCTATTGTGTTGATCCTCATTGAAAGGACATGGTGTACCATCACAGTGTTATTCGGTTCATCTATGTTTTAGCAGACATACTTAGAGCTATGTTTTCTCTCAAAGAGTGGACATTATGTCCAAAGCATTATGTCCACATGCAAGCTCCCTGGTTGGTACTATTTAATTGCACTTACAGTGCATTCGGAAAGTATTCTGACCCCTTGAATTTTTCCACATTTAGTTACGTTACAACCTTTTTCTAAAATGGATTAAATCGTTTTTTCCCTCATCAATCTACACACAATACGCCATAATGACAAAGCAAAAACACGTTTTTAGAAATGTTTACAAATGTACACTACCGGTCAAAAGTTTTAGAACACCAACTCATTCAAGGGTTTTTCTTTATTTTTCACTGTTTTCAACATTTTAGAATAATAGTGAAGACATCAAAACTATGAAATTACACATATGGAATCATGTAGTAACCAAAAAAGTGTTAAATAATTCTAAATATGTTTTATATTTGAGATTCTTCAAATAACAACCCTTTGCCTTGATGACAGCTTTGCACACTCTTGGCATTCTCTCAACCAGCATCACCTGGAATGCTTTTCCAACAGTCTTGAAGGACTTTCCACATATGGTGAGCACTTGTTGGCTGCTTTTCCTTCACTCTGCGGTCCGACTCATCCCAAACCATCTCAATTTGGTTGAGGTCGGGGGATTGTGGAAGCCAGGTCATCTGATGCAGCACTCCATAATTCTCCTTCTTGGTAAAATAGCCCTTACACAGCTTGAAGGTGTGTTGGGTCATTGTCCTGTTGAAAAACAAATGATATTCCCACTAAGCCCAAACCATATGGGATGGCATATCGCTGCAGAATGCTGAGGTAGCCATGCTGGTTAAGTGTGCCTTGAATTATAAATAAATCACAGACAGTGTCACCAGCAAAGCACCCCCACACCATAACACCTCCTCCTCCATGCTTTACGGTAGGAACTACACATGCGGAGATCATCCGTTCACCCACACCGCGTCTCACAAAGACACGCCAGTTGGAACCAAAAATCTCCAATTTGGAATCCAGACCAAAGGACAAATTTCCACCGGTCTAATGTCCATTGCTCGTGTTTCTTGGCCCAAGCAAGTCTCTTCTTCTTATTGGTGTCCTTTAGTAGTGGTTTCTTTGCAGCAATTCGACCATGAAGGCCTGATTCGCACAGTCTCCTCTGAACAGTTGATGTTGAGATATGTCTGTTACTTGAACTCTGTGAAGCATTTATTTGGGCTGCAATTTCTGTGGCGGTCCTCATGAGAGCCAGTTTCATCATTGCGCTTGATGGTTTTTGCGACTGCACCTGAAGAAACTTTCAAAGTTCTTGAAATTTTCCGGATGGACTGATCTTCCTGTCTTAAAGTAATGATGGACTGTCGTTTCTCTTTGCTTATTTGAGCTGTTCTTGACATAATATGGACATAATATGGACTAATATATGGCTATCTTATGTATACCACCCCTTCCTTGTCACAACACAACTGATTGGCTCAAGCGCATTAAGAAGGAAAGAAATTCCACAAATTAACTTTCAACAAGTCACACCTGTTAATTGAAATGCATTCCAGGCAAAGGGTGGCTACTTTGAATAATCTCAAATTTAAAATATATTTTGATTTGTTTACCACTTTTTTGGTTACTACATGATTCCATATGTGTTATTTCATAGTTTACAATGTCTTCACCAGATTTCCTGGTCCCTCCCTGTATGCAAATTATTTTATAGTTTTTTTTTTTTTAAGACACATATTGTCACCATAAGTTAATGGTCAAAAGAAGCATATTAGCACTAGGTATAAACAGGGCATTTGTTTCTCTCAAGTGCTGAAGATGAGATGGAGAGATTGAGGTGTGATAACAGTTTCATGGCCTCTCATTTAACACTTCAGGTGTAATTTAGGGTTGTGTCTCAGTCGCTGGATATGTAGCCTATTTTGAAATTCTGCCTCCATTATTCTGACTGCCTGAATCTTATAAGCATTTGATGATTTCCCAGTGTCACTGCACAGCAGTCGGTGGCCATTATGTTCTTATAATAATAACCAAGGCCCCTTTGTTGTCTTTTCTGTCCTTGTTTTTCCAATGTTAACAAGTCAAATGGCAGTAATATCCTAGAATATTCTAATATGATATATAATATAATACAATATATAATATAATAATACAGTACTAGAATATAGTCAAGTAATATCACAGCAATATGTAATGGAAATCTGATATGATTCAAGATCCTTCATCTAGCATCCATCTTCCTCCCCTTCATTATTTAAACGTGTAAGTAAGGCAAACCAAACCTGTTTGATATGAATAAAGATGACAGCTACTTATTTGAATATAAATGCTGCTAGTTGTTTGTTGGCCATATGATCGATACTTCATTTCCTTGTTGGGCAGCGGCTGAGGCTGGCAGGGGCCAGAGAAGAACTGCACCTGCAGCCACAGCCTCTTATCCTAGATTACTGTCTACTGTCGCCATGTCTTCGTTCCAGGCTCTGGTTCATATCTCCTTTCACTGACAGAGGGATAACAACACTCCCCAACAGTTAGACTCTGATATGAGATCCTGACACAATGGAAGCCTGTTATACTATGAACAACAGACAAATTTGATTGCAGGAAGAAAAACAAATAGCAAAAGTCATGATGTAGTGAATATACCTGCCACTTTCAGTGCTGTGATGGTGATTGTGTATCATGTGTTTCAGTAACAGCAGTCATAGCTTCCAAGGGGCTTTGATTATTCTGTTTTCTCCCAGGCTCTACCTTGGATATTCTTTACTATATATTGTCATTGGTGGAATTGTCTCTTCTCTCTCTTCCAGACTGGAGTCTCCCACGCGGTCTCTGTACATGGAGGCCCCTAAAGGAATCCAGATCCTAGCAGAGGCAGGGGACATCCAGGCCACATGTAGAAGTGACCTACGCCTAGAGTCCAAAGACGGAGAGGTAGGGGACCCATACTCCCAACTTTTATCTTTCATCTTTCCGTCCTCCTCCCTTAAAGTAGTCACTGATCTAAAGGATTTCACTCGATAGCTTTCATTTTCAAGTAATGTCAGATCAGTTCATCACTGATGTCATGAAGGAAGGAGGTCAGGAAGAAGTAAAGCTAAATTAAGAGTTCTCACACTGGGTATACTCTACATCTGTATATCTGTCTGTCAATGTTATGATGTGAGGAAAATGTGGATGAGGGTAAAACTGAATTTGTCCTATTGTTGCCCTTGGGTTATTCTTCCAAAGTTCATGAATCATGGGACTAGATGATATAACACATAAACAGAGGTCCCTCTCCATTTTATGGACTTGATGTGACTTATACCAGATATTTTAGTGCTTTGCTATCTCTTCATATAATTGAACCTCTGCCCTTCCAACTGTCCATTTGTCACCTGCCTGATGCGCGGACAGACACCTCACAGACAGCTCTCGCTCTCTAGGAGCCCCTTGGCACTTCCAACCGCAATTAGTGGTAAGGTTTGCCTATTAGAGACCTGCCCATCCCCGGCCCCCAGCCTCTCTCTCACTGCAGAGATTTGCTTAATAGCAGATGTGTGTAGAAGTCAGCTGAGACTCCCTGCTTAAGTGTTCCAGGTCATTTGATGGGAATGCTTCCCCCAGGCGCCTGATAATGACTCCTTTTACCTTTTTATATCTGGAGCAGTTCCACTCCCGGTCGGGCAAATACAAGCCCATTCCCGGGAGGGCGAGGGGGGTTAGAGAGATGGGATTTAGACTGGGTGGATGGAATGGTAAAGTTGGGTGAAAGAGAAGAAATACCAATTCAAATGGTAATGTCGGGGTAAAGTTAGAAGTTATTGCTGGAATTGATAGGTACGCTCTTTAAAAAAATTGTTCCAAAAGGGTTCTTCGGCTGTCCCAATACGATAACCTTTTTGGTTCCAGCAAGAACCCTTTTTGGTTCCATGTAGAACCCTCTGTGGAAAGGGTTCTACATGGAACCCATAAGGGTTCTACCTTTAACCAAAAGGGTTCTACCTGGAACCAAAAAGGGTTCTTCAAAGGGTTCCTTTTAGGTTCTAGATAGCACCTTTGTTTCTAAGTGTGTAGCTTAAACGCCTAGGTATAGATTTGTTCATCTTAAATCATGACGGAGCACTCAGAGATGAGTTAGGTGTGTGACCGTTAAGAGGTTATTGCCAGTAATGGCTTTGTCCGTCGATAGCCACTTTTCTTCAGCCCAGAAGCATGGCAGAGATGCCTTTGTTTTCTACAATGAACAGATCATGCAAACAGATCTACAGTATATTGTCCACAGTGCTTTGAGTGATCTATCATCTCAAGCACATTATGATTGTCTTGTTGTTAGGTAGAGGAGGCTATACTTTGTGATTTTTTAACTAATACATGGGTAGAGTCACACACAGTTCTCTCTCTCACGCTCTCTCTCTCTACTCTCTCTCTCTCTCACTCACTCAGCAACCTACCCACCTACACATACTGTATGTAAATAAAATGCCTCTGTCTTTATCTACCTTTGTCTCCTCTTGGTCAGATCACTCTGGATGCACAGAGGATCAGGCTGCTGCGTCTGCCGGAGGGCAAGGCCTCTCCCTCGGGGAGCACTTCCAGACAGACTGTCTATGAGGTGTGCGTCTGCCCCAACGGGAAACTCTTCCTCTCACAGGCCGGGACAGGCTCCACCTGCCAAATCAGCAACAATGTCTGCCTCTAGAACACATACACACACACAAACATGCACACACACATACACACACACACACATATAAATATTTGCACATACACACACAAGCACTGATACATACACACACATACATGTATACTGATACACACACACATTGAAACACACATACACACACTGAAACACATACACAGAAACATACACACATAGATCATATCGACACACGATGCACATTGTTATCAAACACACACACACAGAGAGAGAGAGAGACACACACAGAGACACACACACGTGTTCTGTCCCTCCTAACAGCCCTCTGGCAGAAACTGAGAGGCAACCTCCTGAGATTTACGAAGAGACACTCAGAGTGACAATGTTCTGTTCGCTGTCCTGAAGACAATTTCAGTACCAGAATCACTAGGGTGATCACCCACATTTAGAAACCCTGCAATATCCTGCCATTTTCCACTCTCTGCTTCAAGTCACCTACCACACGTTGTGATAGAAGGCTCATTGCTATTTTGTTCTATGATTGAAAAAATCTAGTTTGTTAGCAGTTCTAACAATATTGTAACTTGTTTTGAATCGGGAAGTGTGTGCCAATAGTTGTTTATTTTGTGAATGATTTTGATTGTCAATGTGTCAAGCTTGGTTTCACTTGCATATCATGTCAATTCACGTCAATGTCGACTTTATAGAATCATGAAGAGAACAGCAGCAGCACAGATTTTGAACCCACACAGCTAAGAGAACA
Source organism: Coregonus lavaretus (assembly GCF_964263955.1). Lineage (NCBI taxonomy): Eukaryota > Metazoa > Chordata > Actinopteri > Salmoniformes > Salmonidae > Coregonus > Coregonus lavaretus. Next base: position 5,406 of record NW_028161537.1, on the reverse strand, counting down.
TTATGGTAAACATTGAGTATATCTCAATATTTACCATAGAGTATACAGTTGAAGTTGGATGTTTACATACACCTTAGCCAAATACATTTAAACTCAGTTTTTCACAATTCCTGACATTTAATCCAAGTAAAACTTCACTGTCTTAGGTCAGTTAGGATCGCCACTTTATTTTAAGAATGTGAAATGTCAGAATAATAGTAATAATAATAATTTATTTCAGCTTTTATTTCTTTCATCACATTCCCAGTGGGTCAGAAGTTTACATACACTCAATTAGTATTCGGTAGCATTGCCTTTTAATTGTTTAACTTGGTTCAAACGTTTCGGGTAGTCTTCCACAAGCTTCCCACAATAAGTTGGGTGAATTTTGGCCCATTCCTCTTGACAGAGCTGGTGTAACTGAGTCAGGTTTGTAGGCCTCCTTGCTCGCACACGCTTTTTCAGTTCTGCCCACAAATGTTCTATAGGATTGAGGTCAGGGCTTTGTGATGGCTACTCCAATACCTTGACTTTGTTGTCCTTAAGCCATTTTGCCACAACTTTGGTATTGTCCATTTGGAAGACCCATTTGCGACCAACCTTTAATTTCCTGACTGATGTCTTGAAATGTTGCTTCAATATATCCACATAATTTTCCTTCCTCATGATGCCATCTATTTTGTGAAGTGCACCAGTCCCTCCTGCAGCAAAGCACCCCCACAGCATGATGCTGCCTACCCCGTGCTTCACGGTTGGGATGGTGTTCTTCGGCTTGCAAGCTTCCCCCTTTTTCCTCCAAACATAACGATGGTCATTATGGCCAAACAGTTATATTTTTGTTTCATCAGACCAGAGGACATTTCTCCAAAAAGTACGATCTTTGTCCCCATGTGCAGTTGCAAACCGTAGTCTGGCTTTTTTATGGTGGTTTTGGAGCAGTGGCTTCTTGCTTGTTGAGTGGCCTTTCAGGTTATGTTGATGTAGGACTTGTATTACTGTGGATATAGATACTTTTGTACCTGTTTCCACCAGCATCTTCACAAGGTCCTTTGCTGTTGTTCTGGGATTGATTTGCACTTTTCGCACCAAAGTATGTTCATGGTCCCATGGTGTTTATACTTGCGTACTATTGTTTGTACAGATGAACGTGGTACCTTCAGGCGTTTGGAAATTGCTCCCAAGGATGAACCATACTTTTGGAGGTCTACCATTTTTTTCTGAGGTCTTGGCTGATTTCTTTTGATTTTCCCATGATGTCAAGCAAAGAGTCACTGAGTTTGAAGGTAGGCCCTGAAATACATCCACAGGTACACCTCCAATTGACTCAAATGATGTCAATTAGCCTATCAGAAGCTTCTAAAGCCATGACATCATTTTCTGGAATTTTTCAAGCTGTTTAAAGGCACAGTCAAATTAGTGTATGTAAACTTCTGACCCACTGGAATTGTGATACAGTGAATTATAAGTGATATAATCTGTCTGTAAACAATTGTTGGAAAAATTACTTGTCCTGACCGACTTGCCAAAACTATAGTTTGTTAACAAGACATTTTGTGGACTGGTTGAAAAATGAGTTTTAATGACCTAAGTGTATGTAAACTTCCGACTTCAACTGTATACCATATATACCATAGAGAGTATATCTGCAAATCTGTGTACGTGACCAATAAACTTTGATTTGATTTGATTGCATGAAGATGTGATGGTCTTCATAGGTGATCACCCTACCAATTCCTTGTACTGGGACTGAACCATTGTGACCCACTCTGTTCAAAGAGGAGAAATTGTGCCTGTGCCTTATATCAATGCACTTGTGGCAAGGAGAAGCACATCACACCGACTTTCTTTTGTCAATGAGTACATTTGATTTTTCCTTTCAGTTAAATCCGTTTTGTGTGTAGAGGATGGGAATGCAAAGATCTCTCAGACTCACACAACTGCATGCACCCACACCCTCTTTCTCCCTCTTCTTCTCTCGTATTTTTTCTGTGGTTTAATCCCTTTGCCAATAATATTTGGGCCGACATATTGGTAAACACATGGTTTTTGTTTTTGAGATATAAGCGAGAGAGGCATCTTTTATATAGTTTATCTGTAAATACACAATCACATCAGTCTGTGTCAAGGGCACAGTCTCAATAAATGGAGAATCTACTCTTGCAAATTAAAGCTTTTATAATATCATGTGTTTTTGTAAAAAAAAAAAAAAAAAAAGATTGAATAGTAAACATCTTGATATTCTACAGGTAAGCATGTATAGTGTAAAATGTTTCCCTTTTGGGAAGTTATATTGCTTTTTCGTTATTTTCTTTGTGTGAACTTCTCACATAATGAGCTCAACATTACACATGAATGCTAGCCTATTTTGTTTGGCAGTTGGGGGTGAGGTCTTTGCATTCCTCGCGTGTTGTGTGGAATTTGTTCTACTAAGAGCCTTTTTATTGTCTTTTATTGACTGTGTATTTAGCCCTACTTGTTGAATGATGCTCAGAGTAACTGACACAAACACCAAAAAGCGGAGGGGCCCCTACTATGACTAAACACGTAGTCATATTGTACAGTACTCATTGAGTACTTGTCTTGTCCTTAGCTCCCATACACTGCAATCCTCTTGAAGCGATCTGAAGAGAACAGTGTCTGTGTTCAACTTCCTCTTCATTTACTCCATTTGAATGGGGCTGTTTGTCTCAGCTTAGACCACTCGTTATTAGCGCAGCATCCCTGCTGAGGAAAGCAATACTGACTTCAGGAGGGTTTTTACCGCTTGGTTTTTACAGCTCTGTCAATGTTGTGCTACTGTATATTCAAGAGATGTTACGTTTTGTAATGGCTGTGTAAAATGGTTTCACTCTTTTTTTCTCCACATAAAGCATTTTATTTATTTAGATTTCCGACGGACACACTGTAAAATGCCACTGAGTATTGCTGATAGTATATAATAAACTAAATGTCAATTTGACTGAAGCATTTCCCCAGGCATATTGAATTTGGTCCGTTTTATACAGTTATTGTCTGAAAAGCAGATCAGTTGTCCCAAACTACAGCATTCTTATATTTCAGTGTTCTGCAACATGGAAAAGTTATGACACACATACACACAAAGTGTACAAACCTGAGTCTGTGTCCAGTGCTAATTGACTAGATCAGAGGACTGTATCAACACCACTCAAATTAAGTTGCAACTCCCCTTTTCTTCCTCTTTATAGTGAGACAAACTGTCCAGAGTGTTCGATGTGTGTTTTGATTGGTTAGGAACTGGGTAAATGGCTGCCTTGAGCCTCATTATTGAATATTTGCTAAGTGCCCGGTCACTGGTTGCCTCTGCCACAGCCCCAAGAACAGACTAAGGATTGCAAATCATTAAAAGTGGCCCCAGTCCTCTATTACTCTCCTGTCCACTGCACATACATGCCATTCTGACTCCAGTTATTAGATAATCTCTGTATGGGTGTCTTTGTTACTCTAAAACAGCGTTTCCAAACCCCAGTCCCCGAGTACCGCCAACAGCACACATTTTTTTTTTGTAGCCCAGGACAAACTCACCTGATTCAACTCATTGAGGGCTTGATGATTACTTGACAAGTGGAATCAGGTGTGCTTGTCCGGGGTTACAACAAAAATGTGTGCTGTTGGGGGTACTTGAGGACGGGAGTTGGGAAACTCTGCTCTAAAATATATGCCCATCATTGACTCAACAATGAACCCTTGACCAGGTATGCCAGATAATCCTTCTGAAGCTAAGTGTGAAGTGTGTTTGATCAAGGACTTTCCAATGTCAAGATGGTCTTTTATGAAGAGGGGAGTCCAATTTCAGATAGTTCCATGTAGGTTGATTGGACATGCACTCTCATGACTGTGCTTCTGGGTACACAAACGAACAACCATTATTATGGAGGACTTCCTCTGGAATTATTCTAATAAGAGACACTGTTAATCATTGCTTTCGTTCAAGTCTGTCTTCTCACTCTGAAACAAGTATTGTTAGCATACTGAAAGAAGATATAGGAGCTTATATAGGATGGGGGACTTTAGAATCAGATTTTCCAAAAGTCCTTGATCAAACACACTTCACACTTAGCTTCAGAAGGATTATCTGGCATACCTGACTTTATAAGAATTATTTAAGACCCTTTACATGTTTTGTGAGATAATTTCCCTGTAAGAATGGCAGAAAAGCAAACGCAAAAGCCTCATAAGGGCCCATCATTTGATACTAGCTACAGTATATTTCCTTTAACTTGTCCAGTGATTTTTGGTCAACATTTAGAAAGTCAGAAAATCGATGCGACAGTTGCCTGCTAGAGTGCGTTTCTATTTAAAAATCCCCAAAAACCTACAGTTTAAAAAAATTTTTGAAGTGTTTCCATTACCCATTTAGGCAAATTGTGCATTAATAAATTGGCGACAGCCTGTATGCCCTCCCGCCTATTTGTTTTATATCTCAGGTAGCCCGCGAAAGCCAGCATGGATAGAATGCAATAATTGACTAATATTTGCCATATTCTAATGAATAATTCTCATGTGCCAACGTATCTCCACAGTCCGTGCCATGGTGAAACTTGCACTCCTGTAGATCTGAAATAATTGGATGGTGATACTTGCAAGCCAACCAGAAAAGCAAAGCGAAGTAATTCAGGCATTCTTGAAAGTCAGGACAATCCTTGTCCTGTAAAGAAACGGATTTTGCAAGCTGTAGTAATTTAGAATCAAATGATGTCACATGTGATGATGTCACATGCCCCGTGTACCTTCAAAACTATTTGGGAATCATAATTTATTCAAAAACACAGTTTCCATCATAATCTTCCAAAAAAGACAAAAAAGTTAGACAAAATAAATGTACACCCCTGTCGAACGGATAAAAATGTTGTCGATCTTTAGAAAGTTTCTCCTATATCTGCCGTTTCCATCATCACATTTTTTTTTTTTGGGGGACATTGTTGAATATACCTGGAAATGGAAACCTGACTAGTGTCTGTCTGGCAGTGGTACTCTTATAGACTGAGAGTAGCAGACGTCTTCAAACATACATAGTTTCTCTGTTATGATGGGGATATAATTATATTTGTTCATTAGGCTAAACACCAGTGGCTCAAGACACAGAATTATATATATCAGAGCTATCATTTTACATTTTTTTGGGGTGTTCTAAACGTTACTGTGCTAGCTATGTGTTGTCTCTCACACCTCTCCAGTTGAACGAGATCTAACGAGCTAAAAGTAGGACTTTGAGTGCCATGTTTATTATATTCTAATTTGCTTGATTTTTTAAAATCTTTAATTCATTAAAATGGGTGTAAACACTAATTGATTGAATGACATATATTTAGTGTGTTTTTGAGATATTGTGTTGAACAATTTTTCTGAGCTGAGTGTGAGTGCATTCTTGTGTAATTTAATTTGTTTTTAGCTTCACAAAAATGTGTT